>NW_023658913.1:0-22623 GCF_015228065.2 Penaeus monodon
GTTTACCCAGGATTAGATGCAAATTTACAAATTTTTGTTTTCAAAGGTTTCCGGGGAAAAGGTTTTTTTTGGGCCCCCTTTTTCAGGGAATGGGGCGCAAAGGAACCGACCCCCCATTTTTTTGGCCCAGTATTTTTTTGGGTATAATAGGGGAACAGGGGGCCATCCTCGCCTGCAAAGTTAAAATGATTTGGCATTTCCCCAACCATTCAAGAAAAGTGGTTGTATTAACACTAAAAAAAGAACTCTAATGTGGTGCAGCTTTTTTTGGGGGGATCAAGGATTAAGGCGACTGATGGAAGAAGGAAAACTCCAAACCCAAAGACGTATGTCTTTTCCTCCCCCAACACTAAAAAAAGTAGGGGGGTTTGCTTATTTTTTTTGGGGGGGGAAAAATATTTTCTAAAAAAATCAAAATTTAGAATAATTTTCACTTGACAAATATTTACGAAATAAATTGTTTTTT
Source organism: Penaeus monodon (assembly GCF_015228065.2). Taxonomy (NCBI): domain Eukaryota; kingdom Metazoa; phylum Arthropoda; class Malacostraca; order Decapoda; family Penaeidae; genus Penaeus; species Penaeus monodon. The sequence continues at coordinate 467 of NW_023658913.1, forward strand.
TAAGATAATTGAAAAAAGAAATATTCTAATTTTTCAAAATCAAAAATTTGGGGGTCAAGACCTTACAGTTGACGGGGAAAATTTAAATTCAACAAATCTGCTGGGTTCCAAAATCCGAGAGGTGCCCCCTTGTCCTAAGGGACCAATACCCTTTAATATTTGTTTAATCCCTAACACAACCTAAACAATTGGGGCTTTGTTTAAAATTTTTGTTTAGTAAAAAGAGGGATATTATTAAGTCCACCCTCCTTTCCGCCAAACTTACCAGGCGGGCGGAATTTATCCCCCCCCACTACGGGCCCAAAAGGGGTCCCGGGAGGGGCTCGTTCTGAAAGGAAAAGTTAAAAAAGAAAAACCCCAAAGCCCCAAAAAGTAGGGCCCCTTTTCCCCGGGGTATTCCAAACCCCCGGTGTGGGAGTACGGGGCTGAGGTTGTGGATCACTATTCCCGTTCCCCTGCAAAACGGAATAAGGCAGGAAAAACCCAAAGCGAAAGTTCTGAAAAGAATTTCCCTTAGAAAAAGTTAATAAGAAAAAATCCCCGCGTACAAGGCCCCCAAAACAGGGTAACTCCTTTGGAGCGATTACTTTTTTTCTCGTCGGAAAATCAAAAAATCAAGGAAAAGGGTAAGGAAAAACATTCCGAAAAGCCCCCGGGGAAAAATTAGATTTATTGAAAACAATTATAAAGAAACAGGGGCGGCGTCACGAGCCCCGGAAAAAGGTACTCTTGGGAGGAAAAGTTTGCCCGGAAAAATTAAGAAAAATCAAGAAAAAGGGAAAACCAAGAAGGGCCATTAGATTATTGAATAAAAATTAAACCCAGATTAACAAAAAAATTTATAAAATAAAAATTTATATTTTAATAATTAATAAATTATAATTATTGGGTGGGTTTGAGTTGTTTTGTAAATTATTAAATTAAAAATATTAAAATTAAAATTTTAATAATAAAAAATTTATTAAAAAATAAAATTAATATATATTTATAATATAGTTTTTTTTTTTTTGGGTTTTTGATATAAATTTAAAATTTGTAATAAATTTTTAATATTTTAAGTTTGAAAAAAGGATAATTGTGATATATTTATATTATTATATTATTATATATATTATAAAAATATTATATATAGTTAATAAAAGAAAATTATATATTATATATTTATAATATGATTTTAATAAATATATATGAATATATGAATTATATATATAAATAAAAATATAATATAATATATATATTATATATATAAAATTTTTAATATAATTTTTAATTTTTTATATATAAATATATATTATTATTATATAAAAATTATATATAATAATTTAATAAATATATATAAATCATAATTTAGAGGGGCACGGGGGTGGTGTTCTACCCGAGCTAGAATTTCAGATGAAGAATTGGGTAACAAAACTTAAATTGTGCTCGTGGGCAGTCCCAGGACCCCTGTTGTTAGGATGGCCGTTTCGATTTTTTCCGGATTGGTTTTGGGGGTCCTCGGCCCACCCCTTTAAGGGGGGCCCCCGCGCATATTTACCCCCTGATCGGGGAAACCACTAACACTAAATTATTGATATATATTTTGTTTTGTGTGTGTGTGTGTTTTGGGTGTGTGTTTTGTGGGGGTGTTTGTGTGTGGGGTGTGTGGGTTTTGGGTGTGTGGTGGTTATTATATATTCTTATGTAAACATATAATACCTTTAAACGTTGTATTATAATTAAAATTTTTATATATCATATATATTATATATATTGTAAGGTTCACATCTGGCTTAAGGCTAGATGTCTCTGTGGGGGAGCCGGGAATACTCGTGAGGGGGGAAGTTTGGGACCAAGTTGAAAAGACAAAAGGGGGGGTCCCCTCACTCCCGTGAGGAAAAGGAAACAAAAAGGGAAACCAAAAGGGAAAAGGCCCAAAATTTCCCGGTCCTGCGGAAAAAGATTGCCCCATTTTTCCACAGATCTTATAAATAAAGGGAGAAGTATTAGTAGTAAAAGTATATGGTAGAAGCAGGAGTAATTTAATAAACCGGAGTATATATAGTAGAAGAGGAGTAGTATGAAATGGATAGTAGTTTGTAGAAGAGGAGTATAGAGTAAAAGCGGAATAGAGTAAAAAAGAGTAGTTTGTATAGAGAAGCAGGAGTATATATAGAAACAGGATAGTAGTAGTATAGAAGCAGGGGTATGGGAGTAAAGAGGAGTATATATTAAAGCAGGAGTAGTAAATATAGTATTTGAAGCAGGGGTAGTATAGTATAAAGAGGGAAATAATGGTAGTAGAAACAGAGTTGTAGAAGCGTGTAGTAGTATAAAGCTAGTAGTAGTAGTTAAAACAGTAGTAGTAGTAGTAGAAAACAGGAGTAAGTAGTTTGTAGAACATATATAATAGTAGAGTATAGTAGTAGAAGCAGAGTAAAGTAGTGAAGAAGTAATGTATAGTATAGAAAACGGGGGTAGTGTATAGAGCAGGAGGGTTTTTAAGTAAAGCGGATAGTATATAGTAAAGCAGATTTGTAGTGTAGAACGGGGTAGTAGTAGAGTAGAAAACAGGAGTATGTAGTAGTAGAACAGGGTTTGTAGTATAGAAACAGGGGTAGTAGTAGTAGAAAGCAGGGGGAGTAGTAGTAAAGCGGATATATAGTATGAAGCAGGATATAGTAGTAGAAGGAGGGGTATATATAGAAGCAAAGGGTAAAGTAGATTTGAAGCAGGGTTTTTAGTAGTAGTAGAAGCAGAGTGTAGTATAGTAGAAACAGTATAGTGTAGTGTAGTAGAACAGGAGTAGTAGTATAAAAAGCAGGGGAAATAGTAGAGTAGAAGCAGTAGTAGTGTAGTAGAAGCAGGGTAGTGTATAAAGCAGGAGTAGTAGTAGTAGAAGCAGGAGTAGTAGTATATAGAAGCGGGGTGTAGTAGTAGTAGAAAGAGTAGTAGAAAAAAGAAAGCGGAGTTAAATAGTAGTATAGAACAGGAGTAGTAATAGTAGAAAGCAAAGGAAGTAAGTTTTGTATAGAAGCAGGACAGTAGTAGTAGTAGTAGTAGAAAAGGGGGTAGTGTATAGTGAAGCAGGAGTTTGTAGTAGTAGTAGAACGGGGTAGTAGTAGTAGTAAAGAGGGGTATAGTAGTAGAGAAGCAGGGTTTGTTAAAGCAGGGGGTAGTAGTATAGAACAGGGGTAGTATTTAAAGGGAAGAGAGTTAAAAAAAGTAGTAGTGATGAAGCAGGAGTAGTGTGGTAGTTAGAAGCGGGGTAGTAGTAGTATTAGTAGTAGAAGCAAGTGTAGTAGTAGAAGCAGGATAGTGTGGATAGAAGCAGGGGTAGTATAGTAGTAGTAAAGAGGATAGTAGTATAGTAGAAGCGGGTAAAAGTGGTAGTAGGCAGGAGTGTATAGTAAAAAGCGTAGTAAATAGTAGTGTAGAAACAGTAGTATAGTAGTAGAAGCAGGAATTATTTAAAATGAGTGTAGAAGCAGGGTAGAGAGTAGTAGTATAGTAGTGGTTAGAAGTAGTATGAATAAAAAGCAAGATCAATAAAGCAGCAAAAATATAAAAGCGAAAAATAAAACAACCTAAAACACGACGACAGGTAAACAATAGTTTTAAAAAAGATAAAAAATTAACTGAATCGTAAAATAGAGATTGATTAAAAGCAAAGTAAAAGCAAAAAAACGTAAAAAACAGAGGGGGAAAAGATAAAACCAGATAAAGGGCATGTAAAAGCAATAAATAAGGTAAAACGTGGGCTTAGTTAAAAAAGTAAAAAAACTTCTGAAAACTGCATTTAAAAAAGAGATAACAAAAGTGAAGTAACCTATACATGCTTAAAATACGTCCTTGAAGAGGCTCAGCATGTAAAACGGACAACACCAAATACGGTCATACTGAAAATAAAAATATGTAAAATGCCCTTTTTGATTAAATACTTTTTACGTCCACAAATACAACCCAGCAAGTAACAAAAAAGGGGGTGGTACAAAACCTTTGGTGATGTTTTTTTTTCAGAGAAAAGGGGATCCAAAAAACACGAATTCCCGTTGACCTGTTTTTTTTCATGGGTCGCGGCTGTCATGGACCGGACGTCATAAAAAAAATGAATCATTTCCATAATAAAATTACAATAAATATAAATAAAAGAAAAAACTGATAAAAATATTAGGGAATAAAATTACACAATAAACGAAAGAAAAAACTCATAAAAATAAAAAATAAATGGAAAAAAAAACCCACATCAAAAAATCAAAATTAAAAACAGAGGGCGAGAAAGAACCTAGTAAAAATTTTAAAAAACAAGGGCTAATATATAAACCGTAAAATTAAAATTTAAAACTCTAAAAAAAGAGATTGAATAAAAACACAAAAAAAGACTTGACAAATGAAATGTCATGCCCTGACACCGCGAAATAAATTAAAAATAAATAGAAGGACCAAAGGGCTCAACGTAAAACACGGACTTTAAACCTAATTAAATTAAATACAAAACCGAACTGTTTCAAAAAACACAAAAGTAAATTAAAATAAATTTAAAAAGGGAAACAATAAAAAAGGGCACCCCGGGGTAACTAAAATAGTCCCGCGCAGGGGGAACGTGGTGCCATACAAAGTTAAAAGCGCGTGCAACGGAGCGTGTCCCCCCCTCATCTTGGGGTTGCAGACCACACTCACTTAATAAAAATTTATCAAATTTAATCATTTTGTATGTTATGTTATATATATAAAACATAATATATATAATATTTATATATTTTTATATATATATATATAATATATATTTTATAAAATATATATATATATTTTTAAAAATATATTTAAATATTTATATCTTTTATAAAATTTTATAATATTATTTTATATATTTATATATATATATATCATAATATGTTTTGTGGGGGGTTTTGTGTTGTGTGTGGGGGTGTTGTGTGTGTGGGGTGTATACACTAAGTATTTTTAATTTATGTACATGTAAATATATATAAATATTAATAATTATATATTAATATAATTATATATATATATTAAAATATATTTTTAAAACATATATATATATATATAATAATATATTTTAATATATATAAAATATAAAACAAAATATTATATGATAGATAGATAGATAGATAGATAATAGAAGTAGTAGTAATATATATATTTTTAAATTTTATATATAAATATATAATTTTTAAAAATAAAATATATATATATAATAAATTGAGCATTTTACTAACTCTAAATTGCGTCACCGAAACTCGTCTATTTGGGGGAAAAATAACATTACACGGCCTTAAATACCAAGATTGCGACAAAATCTTAGGAAAAATATGCACTTAGGAAGGTAGGTAAAGGAGTCTGCGGGTTGGCGTCAATTTTTTTTTTTTTTTTTTTTTTTTTTTTTTTTTTTTTTTTTTTTTTTTTTTTTTTTTTGATGGCAGACTGTGCCGGGTAAAAATGACGTAACGCCGATAGTATCTCCGAGCTGAGCACGTGCGAAAGTAATATATGTATAAAAAGAGAGATAGACACGACCAATAATTCATATTCCATTAATTTCGTACCATTAGCGGAATTAAAAGGTTTGTAAGTTGCATGTGCAAAAACAGGCTGTATAAAGCCACGATCAAAATCAATTGGGAGATGAAGGGCAACTACGAAGCATTACTACTTGAAGCTGCAGAGGTAGAATAAAATAAAACGTTGTCTTCCCCTCCATAGATAAATATAGAATATAATTATTACTTTTTTTCTTTTATTTTTTTTTTTTTTTATTATTATTATTATTTTTTAGATAGTAGCATCGCGATAGACCGCAAAAGGAATGAAAGGTCATGTCGGGTCGGGTTACTAAATTGCTTATGCCTAGAAAGGCAATGAAATAAAAGATGAACATACTGTTAGTTAATATCAACAAAGAGGGGCGTGATATACATATGATAAATTCAAGTCGCTATAATGCTGATAAATCGAATGAACACAAGTAAATGCACGAGATGAGCGGCAACGATTTTAGTGAAAAAAAAAAAAAAAAAAACACTGAAAGAGCTAAACCATAAAGCTTATTCAGGAATCATACTGGAATCAATATCGAAATTCAAAAATAGCAACAAATATAAGGATTGTCAGTTAAGGGAACGTTAAAAATGTGACCCTAGTGAGGTCAAGATAATTACATTTGCTCTCAAGTTTGATTATCGAGTGCCCGAAGTCATCGACTAAAATCGTAAGAAATACGAAAAGTAAAAAAACAAAGCAAATGATATACAGAGAAAATGCAATTAGAAAAATAAGGCAAAATAATGTCTTCAAGAATGTATTAATAAGAAGTAAAAAGGGAAACACTCGCAGAAAAGTAAGGAATGAGAAATTTCACACTTTGTACAATTCATTGACCATAGTGACCGTGTGAGTTTGGCCATGTGACATTAGGTCACTACGGGACAGAAATGTTGGTTAGTCTGCAACAGATGAAATCCCTCAACCAACGAGGATTTCACAAGGGAGTTGTCAAAACCCCGACAAAAACTGACTCTGAAGCCGAATATAAATACGTCTTGATGGACATTATGACACGCAATCCAAGCATACTACAGTGGAACATCTGTGGCCTTCAATACAAAGAATGCCCCTCCTCCACACAATAGTGCTGTCAAGGAAAATTTACAATGCCCTGCTCCAGGAGACGCTAATAGAGGGGACCCCTTTTCAGGGGATCATGTCTTCACGTACCAAGCATAGCTGGCAAAAAAGGCTTGATCACCCTGGTCAGAGCAACAAACCCTTACTCCACAATAGCACTGCACTGTGGAGAGGAAGGTTGAATCTCTTGCCATTGAGATTCACTTGGCTGGGGGCCCCCTCAAGCTGTACAATGTGTACAGCAGAGCCAAGCTGTAGGAGCTTAGACATCCTCATGAATGCTGGCCCAGCCCAAATGGCCACAAGCAAATCCAAGATGGAAGATAGACGAAGCTAATTGGCAAGCCTTTCAGAATGCCTTGGCCCACTGTCTTAGAAACAATGAACCCCCCCAGAGTGAAAATGTGGAAGTGCTTGAAGCCAGACTTATTGTGCCATGAATCAAGCAGCCTCACAGACTATACCTAAAACTTAGCCATGTTCCAGGAGTTATAAAGACACCTGAGATTCACCGGTTCACCCTCGAGTGTACAATGTATACAGCAAGCCAGGCTGTAGGAGTTTAGACATGAGCCAGGTCTGTGCTACGCAGCACAAGACCAAGTCATCATATAGCCAAGTATCATATAGCCAATATGCTTGAGACTTTCCCTGAGATCACTCTTCTAAATAGCCAAGAGCCAACGCATATCAGAGGAGAGGTCCTAGACCTCACCTTGGCCACTGTTGGCTCTGGGGAGAGATTCAATGGTGTCGATGAGACGTCATAAGTGATAATTATGGCATTGTTCTACCCTCTTTGGATGCTGGCTCAGCCAAATGCCACAAGCAAATCCAAGATGGAAAACAGACAAGGCCAAGTGGCAAGCCTTTCAGAATACCTTGACCCACTGCAATGAACCCACACAGATTGAAAATGTGGAAGTGTTTGAAGCCAGACTTATCAAGGCCATGAATCAAGCACCCTCACAAAAGTATACCTAAAACTCAGCCATGGTCCAGAAGTTATAAAGACACCCGGGACTTTAATGGCAAGATTAAGGAAGTCAACCATAGAGTGAACATGTGCAGAAAACTACTCCAAATGCAAAGAACCCCTGACAACGTAGCCCTCCTAAGAGAGGCAGTCAGGGATACCAAAGGGAAAACTGCTATAGAAGTCAGGCAGGAAAAGTGGCTGGAATGGTGTGAGTCCTTTGACCATTAAAACCACTCTTACATAGCTATGGAAAACGGGCCGGGCGAGCTACTAGCCACTCAACCCCGAGGTGCACACACCACAACCCTCAATCAGAGGCAAAACAGACTGGTGCAGGAGTTCTCTTTGAGAACAAGAGCAACAGTCTACCAGCCAAACTGAGGGCAACCCAAGATCACCAACAACCAGGCAGACTTGCTCATATCAGAGAGAGGGCAGCTGAACCTGCAAAAACAATTCTTGCTAAACCCCGGGGGTCGGATGGGACCGCATACCCCATCATTTCCCATCTAGGACTGGCAGGTGAGTTTGCATTTTTGCAACTCATCAACAAGTCCTGGGAAACTTCCACTCTGCGCAAGAGCTGGAAGGCCTCCACAGTTCCCATCCCAAAACCAAAGGAGCCACGGAAGTACCCCGCCTCATCTCACAGCACAAAAGCATGGCCACGCTCTTAAGCACAATCAGCATTGTCACCTCTGGGGGTAGATTCCTAGACCTGGAGAAGGCCTTTGAATTACCAAGTCCTCTTCAGGAGACCCTGATCCAAAAGGGAGTCAGAGGAAAGCTCTTGGTCTTGATAATTGAGTATTTCAGGAACAGAACAGTTAAAGTCAGATTCCAAGGTTCCCTATCACAGGGACATACCACTAGAAAATAGAATGCCACAGGGGAGGGTCCTCAGCCCAGCCCTTTTCAACACCCGTATGTCCTGTATCCTCAACATACACCTCCCAGTGGGCTACAAGATCATCTCGTATTCCTATCTCCATTGGACCACAGTGCTGTCTGGGCCGTGTTTTATGAGGAGTGTTGTAGAACAGGACTAAAGATCCTGCAGCCAAATCCAGAGCCATGGCTGAGACAATGTTCAAGGCACAAGTCTGAGAATCTAGGGAATGGACTTAGAATGGAGGGGAGGTCTTCCAATACCTTGGGGTAAGGATTGATTAGACCCTCTCCTTTAAAAAAAAGAAGGTCCTGTACTTGGTTGACCGAACCAAAGAAAGACTGGTCTGTCATGAGAGAAAATGACTGGGAGACATATAGGAGCTAGACATAAGGTACAAAGATCATGCTATATACATGCCATCCATCCCATTGTGGACTTTTGCTTCTGTCTCCCTGATTGCCAAGACAAGAATAAACTGGAGACAATTCAAAAGGGAAGCTGCCAGGATTATTCTGGGTGCCCCAGGTGGACGAAGGGCCCCTCAACCTCCTCATGGAGGCAAAGCTTCTCCTCCTAGACGAATTGAGCTATTGGCAGCTCAGTTCCTTTCAAAGGTCATCTAGGCACCCAGGAACACATACATGAGACAAAATACTCGATGCCTAGAACAAAACCACAAGTTTATTGTAAACAACTGGCTGCCTCACACAACCAGGGTGTTGATGTGCTATCAACTCAAAGAACAACTATTTGCCAAGGGCATGGACTCCCAACCCCGACTTTATGTAGCTTCGCCATGGTCATAAACCTTGATGAGTTTTCTGTTATAACCTTGTCAAAGAGAAAGAATCAATACCCCATTCCCACCCTAAAGGCAGAAGCCGAGAGAGTCATTGCAGCCATTACTCCTCCGGGTAGTAGAACTACTTAACGGTTTGGATCAGTCAATCCCTTAAACCACAGGCACCGGCTTTTCAGCAAGGGATCCCCTACAATCCTTGAGGGTAACACACAACACCTCATTTCTACGGCAGAGGTAGTTGCGATCATTTGGAGCCCTAGCCCACGTGCCCCTGAGGAAAGGACACGTGGTCATACTTACAGACTCCAGGGCAGCCATTGACCCAAAGACCCCCTTGCTTACCATAATGCAGAGGGTTCTTGCTCAGGGTAGAAGAAGAATCATAAACTAGGTCCCTAGTCAGATGGGCATCAGAGGGAATGCTGCCAGACTAGCTGACATTGGCAAGGGTAATCCCCCCAAATCCCCTGATCACAAAAACCCAGCCGAAAACATCTTAAAGGGAAGAAGTGTAAAGCCACAGCTCGTTCCTTCCCCCTACAGCTTCAAAAAGAGAAAACAAGATCCTCCCCCTTGGCGAGATAGTACTCAGATGCCACAGGCTATGAGCCTGGCACTCTCAAGAAGTCATTCTTTACATAATCACACTAGGATACCATTGCGCATGGCGATCATAGAGACAATTGACCATGAAAACAGGTATTTCATGCACTGTGGCAAGCCGAACGCCACCCTGGGACATTATTTATAGAGCTCAGAGTTGTGAGCACAAAAATTTCTGAGATAGGGCTGGTAAAAGATTATGCCGCATGCTCCTGCCGCATCATGGCGGCAGGAGCGCTTGCTTACCCAACGGTAAGATAAGTGTCAGAGAATAAATGAACAGCCAAAAATAGCTGACCAGGACGAGCCCCATATGTATGTATAGAAAAATGAAGTTGGCATCTCTATTTGAGGTTACGGTGTTTTTACCCTTTTTAGGGAGTGTTTGCTGTGGGTGTGAGTCCCCACAGGTATGGCTGGTGTTGGGGGTAAGTCGGAATCAACGGGGGAGCCAGCAGGCTCCCCAGGGGCAAAGGGAAATTGGGATCCTTGTGGGTGCTGCTTTTGTCTGCTTGCTGGGTGAAAGAGCAAAAGTCACGAAGAAAAGAAGACCCAAAAAAATTCGTCTTGACCCCCCTTTTGTAACCTCATTATTTGGTCTTTACTCATATGTTAATATTTAACCCCCCCCATTTAATTATCTTTACTGGTAAACAATTTTATTAAATATTTTTTGAAAGTATTTTATTTTCTTAAAAGATAATACTTTTTTACTTTTTTGTATCAGGTGTATATTCTATATTTTACCAAAAGAAAAGGGAAACAGTGTAAAAATGCGATTTTCCCCTACAAATTAGTTTTTTTTGTTTCCCCCAAAAGGGCTTTCTTTTTAATTAGGGGGTACGCTTATATTTACTGTTCTTATTATTTAAGGTTTAAAATTTGATATTTTAATAAGAAACCAATATGATTCATTTTTTTTTGGGAAAAAATTTTTTTAAGTTGGTATTATGCAGTATGTTAAACAAAAATAGCTTGAATATATTTTACTTGAGTAGATTTAAAAATTTTTAAGAATATACAGTGTTAAAACCCCTATATTATAGCCCCCCCCCCCCTAACCAGAGAGAGAGAGAGGGGGAACCAAAAAACAAGTGCCGGGTGATGCCAAAAGAGGTTTAAAATTCTTTAAAATCCGAATAAGAAAAACTTCAGCTGTGCGAATATAAATAAAAAAAATTAAAAAAATCTATAGATCGATTAAAAAATAACAAGAATCATTTGAGAAAAATTGGAAAAACTGGTAAATAAAATTTCTTCACAGTAGTGGCTGCACGGGGCATTTTGGTTTTACCATTCAGATGTTTCTCGTTATTATTGGGATTTAAAACTCATTCAAGGAGTAATGTTTTAAAAGTTTAAAAGAATAATGCTATCTATGCTAAATGGGGGTTTCATAAAATAATGTAATGTATAATATAAAACAAACTCAATCGTATATATAGCATGAATTTTGCTTTTGTTTGTTGTAAAAATAATTATTTTTCCTAAAGAAATTAGTTATTTAAACTTTTTTTTTTTATCATTCCTAAAATAAACCCATTGTTTCTTTTTTGGGAATGGGTTTTGTGTTTTTGTCTTTTTTGTGTTTGCCATGAAAAAATCCCTTGGAGAGATCCCCAGTTTAAAGCGATGCCTCCTTAGGAACCTCTGAACTGATCAGGGAAGAAATAAAGGAATTTTTGGAAAGTCTGTCCGACAAAGGTTAAAAGGGAAAACATAAGGGAAGGACAGTTTTTCTACAAAACATTATGGAGAAGTGGACTTCTGTTCTTAAGTTTTTTTTTTTTTTTTTGTTGTGCAAGTTTATGGTTTATCATTCAATAATCAAAAAATGTAAGATTATAAATTTTTTTGTTTTACCCTTTTTCTCAGTTACCTCTAAACGAAATTAGATCATCAAAACCCCTCTTATGATTTTTAAATTTTTTTTATGGGGGGTTTCCCAATCAAGAGTTTGACTCAGGAAAGGATACGGGAAAGGGGCTCACACTTGACTTTAAATTAAAGGGGCCCCCTCTAGATAAACCCCGAGGGGTTTTCCCCATTAGAAAGGGAAATAGGGGGCTTTGACCATAGAGGGGAAAGGGAGTGGGCGCAATACGAGGATCGGGGTTGCAAATCGGGCGCCGCCCCCGTTCGTTTGAGATTTCCAAAGTTCTAGTTTTGGGCCTGGGCCCTTTTCACTTTATGGCCCGGCCTGTGTAAAGCTTTTTATGGCGGGCCCTCATTTGGTTCCCCTGACACTCGGTGTTACCGGGGGAGGGGGATTGCCAGCAGGCGCTCCTGAAACCGGGGTGAAAAGCTCTCGCAAAACTCTTTACCCACGACAGCTGTTTTCGGGCGGGCCTTGTTTTCGGGAATTCGTTGCACAAAATTCTTTTAATTTATGTAAAAGTGGGCTTTTCGGCTCGCCGCAATCCCTTTCACACCTCTCTTCCCGTTCTATTTTTTGAAATGATCTCCCTTTGAACAGTGGTAACCTAGGCCTTTCCCTGTGCAAAATGCTTCGGTCCCTTTCCCGTTATTTATTTCAGAGAGGGGCCCCAGTGGTTCATAGCCGGGGGGCATCTGGTACCAGCGGGCCGAGGGGGGGGTTCTCTTTTCCCTCTCTGTAGCTGCAGGAGGAAGGAGGTTTGCCATAAACCAAATACATTTCCTTCCTAGAAAATTTTTCGGCTCTGCGGGGAAATTATAAAAGGGGATTAGGGGGCATCCCCCTCCCAAACTTGGGCTAGTCTGTCAGAAACTAAATTCCCTCTAAATCCCTATGGGGCTGGGAACCCATTTTTAAATTCTTCTCCCCTGTGCAAGAATCCTCTGGGGCCAGTGAAAAAGGATGGTATCAAAGGGTTTGATTTTTTCCTGGTGGAGCGTTTTTTTAAACAGCCCGATGGCCCCTTTTGGAGTCCGTATGTATGCCCACGTGTCCTTTCCTTTTCACGGACGCGTGGTTTCATTTTCTCTCGATACAACTGCCCCCTCTCCCTTACGAGGGGGCCCTTTTGCCCTGTTACCCTCAGGGTTTTGTGGCCCCCCTTGCTTGTGAACCCGGCCCCCTTTCAGTGGGGGCCCAAGGGTCGATCGATCCATCCGTGTATATTTTTTTGCTACCCGGGGGAGGGGATGGTTGCAATGACGGGCTAGGTGTGGAATATTCATTTTTTTTTGGTTGCCAGCCCCTCATGACCGAGAACTCTATCGATTTTTGGTGCCCGCGGCGGAGCTTCGACAAGTCAGGGGGGGGGGAGTCCATGCCCTTGGCAAGAAGCGGTTCTTTGAGCTGATGACTTATTAACACCCCTGGCTGGTGAGCAGCCAGGATTTGGGTTTGGGCAAACGCTCCTGACTATTTTATTTTCTTAGGCTTGAAACCCTTTGGGACCCTAGATGACCTTATAAAAATTGGGCTGCCATTAGTTTCAAATTCGTGAGGCCAAGGGGAAAAGGGTTTTTCCTCCACTGGAGGTTAAGGACCTTCGCCCACCGGGGGGAAAACCCAAAATGCCCTCCGATTTTCCATCGACCGGGTTCCCGAACCATCTTTTTCGGCCAACAGCTGAGGAGAGATTGGGGGGGTTTACCCCCCTGGCCCCTTTTGGGTTTTAAAGGGATGGGAACTATGGTGCCCCCTTTCCAAACTCTGGGGTAAAGGGGAATTTTTCCCAGGACTTTTTTGTTTGGGGTTGCGGGAATGCAAGCCCCCCTACTAGTCCCAGGGGGGAAGTGAATGGGGTACGAAAATCCCATCAAGCCCGGGCGGGGTTTCAACTGGTTTTTATACCATTTCTTAGTTCCCTCAGAAAAAAGATAAAACCCTGTTTTGGGTTCGGCTGCCCTTTCCTGATATAAAGAACCCTGCCCTGGTTGTAGGCGTTCTTGTTTTGCCCCCCAATTTTCGGCGGGCAGGCTTTTTGTTTATTTTGTTCTCGCAGAGAACTCGTGCGCCAGTTTTTTTGCCTCTGACGGGGGGGTCATGGGGGTGTGAAACCCGGGGGGCTGAGCGGCTGGTAGCCGCTTGACCCTTGTCAAAACCCTCTAAAAGGGTTTTATGGTGGTCAAGGCCTCAACCATCCCAGCCACTTTTCCTGCCTGACTCGGGCTGGCATTTTTCCTTTTGGCATCCCGGACAGCCCCCCTTAGGGGGCATGGTTTTGGGGGTTTTTTTTTGCCTTTAAAAAATTTTTTCCCCGGCCCCATATTTCCCCCTTTGGGTTTTACCTCCCTAATCTCGAAGTTAAATTTACCCAGGCTTCTTTGTGTCCTAAACCCAAAGGGCCGTTTTTTGGGTATGGTCGTGGGGCTGCCCCCCCATAAATGGCTTTTTACAAGTCTGGCTTGTAACACTTCCACTTTTTTCACTTTGGGGGGGGTTTCTTGCTTCAAAAGAAGCGGGCCAAGGGCTTTCGAAATCCCTCCCAAATTTGGGCCTTTCTTTTTCCATTTTTGGATTCATCGTGGCTTTTCCCGGCTGGGCCACTATCCTTTAGGGTATTTTTATATTGCCAAAATGGCCCCACTAGTGGGGTCTCATAAAGCCACCAATCCTCCCACCGGAGTCACATTTGGCCGGGGTGGGGTTTCCTAGGACCCCTTTCCTCTGACACTTGGCCCCTGGTTTTTGAGGAGGGGGCGATCTCAGGGAAAGGGTCTCAAGTACTTTGGGTTTTAGGTGATAGTCAGCCGCATGCGGGTGCCCTACAGGGACCAAGTTTGGAGTGGTGTGCTTTTGAAGTCCTCCCCCCTAATTTTTTCGGTCAGGTGCTGCAGAAGCACAACGTGGCGGAAGTCTAAGGTACTACAGTGTGGCCGGTGTACACATTGAAAACAATTTCAGGGGCCAAGTGAATCTCGACGGCAAAAATTCAACCCCCTCCACAGTGCGGGGGAAATGGGCTATTGGGGAGCGGGGAATTGTTGCTCTGAAAAGGGTGATCGGGCCCCTTTCCATCAGCACGGGGGCAGCATAAAGACACGATCCCCCGGAAAGCAAACGGGTTCCACTGTTAATGTCCCCCTGGAGCATGCAATTTTAAAGGGCTCCTTGTCCACTTTTTGAAATGGGGGAGGCACTCCTTTTTGGAGAAGCTATGAGGGTTTCCCCCCTGCAAAATGCTTAGATTTGCGGCCATAAATGTTTTTAGATGATATTTTACATCAGAGACTGCCCGTTTTTGGGAAACTGACTATTTTCTAGTCCTGACCCCCTTGTAAAATCCTCGCTGCTTGGGGGGGCTTTTTTCCGGCTGCCCGGGCTACCCCCGGGGTTCCACGGGGGGTGAAGACCCTTTTTGGTAGCTCTGATTTGGGGTGTTTTTTGGGTTTTTCTCGGCTTGGCTGTTTTTTTTTTGCATTTTTCTTTGCGGGCCCTTTTGCCTGGGCGGAAATCAGCTTTTTCTGATTGGGGTTTCGGGGCACTGGCCTTCTCGGTTTCCCTTCTTCGCCCTTTCCCCCCAAGGCTGTTGCCATTTGCCCCCGCTACAGTAGCCCAGCAGGATAAAACATGTCCCCCTCATCGAGGAGGTTTTTCTGTTTTTGGGGAAGGATTTTTGTGGTGCTTTTTTGAACCTTTTTTCCCTGGGGTTTTTTTCTTCGGGCATTTTCTTCTTTTGGGGGAACGCCTTTTTTTGTGGGAATTTTCCTTTTTTTCGGCGGGGGGGCATTTTCCCTTCTTAGGGCCCGGGGGCCTTTTCGCTTTTGTTTTTCCCCCCAAAACATAGGTGCCGGGGGGGGGGGCGGGAACAGCCCCGGGGGTCCTTTTTTAGCAACCCCCTTTGCCGTTTAAAAGGCCCCCCCTCTTTCCCGACAGACAAGCCAGGGTCCAGGGGGGTTTTTTCTTGGACAGTTGGGACATTTACTGTTTGTCCTTTCTTTTTTCCCCTTTGTGTAGGCCTTAATGCACCCCTCGGTGTTGTTTTTGGGGCCCTTTCTACGAACCCCCCATTTTTTGGGTTTTGGGTGTGCACTAGCCTGGTGTGGGCCATACTTCTGGCCCCTTGAAAACCGCAGTGGGTCAGGGAAAAAGTTTCCCAAAGGGTTTTGGGACCCAAGTTTCCCCAAACAAGGGTAGAGGTTGGGGGACCTTTCATAGTCACCAGGATTTGCCTGGTTGGAGTTTTCCCTTCCTCCCAACCTGGGGTGTGATGCGATCACCTCCTATCCCAAAAGAGCTGAGAAGGCCCAAATAAGGGACCATCTTGACCCATTTTCCTCGGGGTTAGTGGTGGGAGGCTTTACTTTTTCCCCCCCTCTTTTAGCTCCTTCTTTTTTTTGCAGGAAAAAAAAGGGGGGCTTGACTTTGGGCATGAGGGTTTATCCCTGATCTCGCCAAAACCCTATTTACAAACCCATTTTCTTTTTGGGTTTTCCCCGGCCCCGACCATTTGGGAGGCCCTTGTGAAGCCTTCGGGTTTTTCTGGGACTTTTAACTGGGGGGAAAAGGGCTTTTGGGGGGCCAGGGCTCTCCCTCAGAGCGGGCCCCCCGGGCCCCGGTTTGTTTCGGCCCGTCCCCTTTCGGCTTTGGGCTTTCTCGTGGGCAAACCCGCTGTTTCGGCTGGTTTGCTGGGGCTTTCCCCAAAACGGTCAGGGGGGGCGTCCTAGGGGGGCTCAGAGACCTTCCTGGCCCCGGGGTTCTGGCCTGGGGGGACCGTAAATAGAGTCCATCTGGGGGAAGGACCCTTTCTTTCAAGGGTTTTTTTGTCTTGTCCACCATCTTGGGGCAGGCATGACAGTGGCATCCTGTTGGGTCTTTGGTTTTTTTTTTTGCCACCCGGAGCAGTATGGCTTTGGGTGGCTCCGTGGTCTGGCCTTGACCGGGGCGTCAAAATTAGCATCTGTCCCGTGGGGGGGTTTTTTTGGGTTTTATTTTCCCGGGATTTTTGCACTGTTTTTATCCACTCCACGCGCCCCCCCCCACCACGGAGTCCAACAAGGGGAAGCCCGATGTTTTGAACCAAAAGTCTAAAAAACAAAAGGGGGATGAAATGGTTTACCAGCCAATTACCGTTTTTTAGGGGGCAAACCCCGGAAAAATAAAGATTTCCAACAGCAGCATTACTGCTTTTACCCTACCTCCCGAGGGGACCACCGATTGACCTGACCGGGCCTTGGGTCAGACCGCCTGTCTTACCGGAAAAGAAAGGGCCAAAGAGGCGGGGGTTTTCCCAAACCACAGGGGGGTACTCATTCACGGCATCGCTCAACCTCCAGGGCCCCCTGTCTCCCAGGCCCAAGGTGCCACGCACTGCCAAAAGCGTAGGGAGGGTTTTAACCCCCGGGGGGAAAAACAAGGGGATGCCCTTTTCCCCCACAGGAAATCATTGATGGGAACACTTTTGCTCCCCCTCAGTGGGGGGGGGGAGCTCTTTCACTTTTTTTTTTTTTTTTTCCAGGGAGTTTCCCTCTATTTCCCCGGAAAAGGACCTGTACCTTTTTTTAAAAGTGAAAACCCTTTCTCTCTGAAAAAAACCCAAAAGGGTGTTTCCCCCTCAGTGAGAGAAAAAGGGGGGGCCTGCCCCCTTTCCTTTAAATTTTCCCTTTATCCCTCTGAAAAAGCCAACCACACCCATTTCATCACAGTGGGGGGGAAAGCTTAAATTTTGGCAGGGGCGGGAAGTTAGTTTTTTGTCTAGCACACTATTTAACCCGAAACCGGGTGGGGGGCCTGACATTTTTTCCAAAATGTATCCCTCCCTTTTCCCCTGAAAAAACCCAAAGGTTTTTTTACCTTTAGTGAGAAAGATTTGGGGGTTGGGACCTGTTTTCCCGTAAATTCCTTCCCTCCCTCTGAAAAACCAACCACAGACTATTTCATCACGTGAGGGGAGAAGCCAACTTTTTTTTTATGGGGGTTTTCTAAAGGCCAACGGGGAAATTAGGGTTCTGTCTGCAGCAGCTTTTACACAGAACCAGGGTGAGGGGCCCGAAAAAAGTGGGGCTCCTACTGGGCCCATCGTTTTCCCATTCGAAAAAAGAAGGGGTGGGATCATCAGAAAGGGCGGGCCCGACCAGTCCCTAGCAAATAGAATGGCAAAAATAAAGCCCAAAACCGTAAGGCAGGGGCCCTTTTAAAGGCCCCCCCGAACCCCACCCTCCCCTTTCGGGAGGGGGTGTCCCACCCACGTCCGAGCACCCCGCCCCAAAAATGGGGTTTCCCTTCACCAGAAGGGGTGACAGAGTTATCCTAATGCCCCAAAATTCTTTTAGGAAAAAAAGGCTAGAGGGCACGAAACTACATGCAACACTGCATCGTGGCAGCGGGGAAAAAGGGGTGGCCCCGTCCCGTCCGATAAAGCGTAGGCCCCAGGCCGGGAAAATTTCATGGGGGCCCGGGGGCGGGACATCTCTTTAATCCGCCTAAGACCGAAGGCCATATGGTCTCTTAGATTATCTGGGTTGGGGCCACCCGCTGCGCCCCCTCAGCCCCCTTTTCCGGTAACGGTCCTCCCCCTTTGTCTTAACGCCCAAATAAGGACCGATTCACCGGGAGGGAAGAAGAGAGGAGATCCTTCCAAATCAGCTGCTCGAAAGTCCACTGGGATCTCATACAATACAAAAAAAAACCCCGGGAAAAAGGGGGGAGAACAATGGGAAAAGTGGGGGGGGGGAGAAGGGGAAGCTTGTGGAAATTGAAGGAAGTGGGAGATTGAAAAAAAGGGGGCGAAACCCCTTCTGTCTTGTTTTGTTTTGTTTTGTCGTTTCTGGGGGTTTAGTTAAGGTGTCATAACAAGGTTTTTAAATGGATTGCCACTGCGCTGTGATTTTTTGGGAAAAAAAGTTTTTTGTTTTTTTTTTATGGAGTTTTTTAAACCCTTTTTTTTGTTTTATTTTTTTTTATTTAATCTTTCTAACCAAAAAAAAAAATAAATTTTATTATTTTTTTTTTAAATTTTTCTCTACTAAACACATAAAAACGAAAAAACAAAATTTTGGATTAAATTTTGGTTTTTAACTTTTTTTTTCGTTTTTTGCTTTAAAAACAAGGGGAAAGGTTTTTTATTGATTTCTAGTTTTTTTTGTTTTTTTTTTTCTTATTATTTTTAAATTATTTTTTTTTTTTTTTATTTTTATTATTGGTAACTAAAAGGGATCCGGACTAAAACAAACAAGAAAATGACATGGGTTTAAAAATGATGAAGGGGATTGAGCTTTGATAGGGGGCAAAAAAAGCCTGGGGGGAGGTGGGTGGATAAAAGATGGAGTAAAGTGGGGGAAAAAACAAGGGGGAGTAATGGGTTTAAATTAGTTAAAATTTAAAAAATTGCGGAGGCGAATCAGGGGGGTGTTTTTTGTCATCTTAGGGGGAGTGAAGGGTTGACCACTAGGTTTTGAAACCGGGTTTTAATAGAGCAAAGGGGGTGAGCATATAAAATATACAAAAGGGGTTGAATAAGTAAAAGAAACGAACAAAAACAGAATGGAATCAATAACAAACAAAAACGAGGTGACCCCAAAACAATCCGGGGAAAAAAAATGGGTAATTGAACAAATAAAAAAAGACAATAATAGTTGGGAAAAAAAAAAAATCAAGTCAGTGTATAAGTAAAAAAATAGAGATTTGGGTAAATAAAATTTAAAGTGAAAACAAAGAAAAAAAAAGAGGCTCTGTTTTTTTTTTTTTTCTCACTTTTTCCGTAGAACATCCCCATCTTGCTCTTCCTCGACTCGCGTGTCTGTCTTATGCAATTGCTGAATGCACTTCCATAATCACAGGCAATCGAGTCAGAGTCCGTAGCAATTTTAAATAAGATGTTCAGTCCTTGAAGTCCGTTTATAATTCGTGGGGCGTGATCCCCCGACCACTAGGCGGGCCGAAGTGTGCAAAGTGACGACCCGTGGAAAACTTTTTTTTCCATTTTTTTACCACCCACTAGGGAGTGGAACGGGTTTTCGTCTAGGCCCCCCTTTTTTTGTGTTATTTATTTCTTTGATCTTTTGGTTTTGGGATCTCTTTATTGTGTCGAAGTAGACTTCGACTCTGGGTGGTTAAATGGTGTCAAATTCTCGTGGCCGAAAGATCAGCCTTAGTGTTGGTCGTCGATGTCCACCGACACCTCATCGACATCAGCCGTCTCCGACGATCAGAGGCAGTTGTAGCGATCGGTACTGTTTAGATGATCTCTCGAAAAGATTAGTAAAGTTCTCACCGCCCCCACCCATTTAGTTACCGTATGGGAAGGGGTGTCAGTGTTATGAAATGATGATAGTGTAAGGGAAGGGTGTGAGGAAAGGAGGGACAGGAGTGAAATGTGTAGTGTGTGAGAGAGAGAGAGTTGTGTAAGTGAAATTGTGCGAGAGTTTGTTAAGCGTGATTTACCCGAGAGAGACGTGTGCGGGGGGACGACTCCCCAAACTCAGTATGATGCCGAGGTGTGGACACTGCTTCCCTTTGTGACATAACCTCATCTACTATTCACTCCGGCTCACAAATCCTAGGGTCTTGTTCTCCCAATTCACAATGGGTTGCGAGGGCGTATTTTAAAAACTTATCGTATTTCTCATTTATTAAGATATAAAACACGAGAACATAAAACGCTAAAATGAAACACGAGAACATAAAACACTAAAATGAAACACGAGAACATTAACACTAAAATGAACATGAAAATAAAAACTAAATGAAGCAGAACATAAAATCTTAAAATAAGCACGGAACTGTATAACACTCAATAGAACACATGACAAAAACATAAAATTCTGAAAATGTTCTGGCACGGGGCTATTAATCACTTCACTTTACTAATG
Source organism: Penaeus monodon (assembly GCF_015228065.2). Taxonomy (NCBI): domain Eukaryota; kingdom Metazoa; phylum Arthropoda; class Malacostraca; order Decapoda; family Penaeidae; genus Penaeus; species Penaeus monodon. The sequence goes on from NW_023658913.1 coordinate 21,107, forward strand.
TACCAATCTCTCTTGCTACATAGTTCGAATGAATCTCACGACATTTTTCAGGAAGGCTCATTTCCCGGGTTCCCCAGCGACTACTCCAACCAATGGGCCAATGCCAATCCCCTGTCATGCCTCTCTTGTCCTCCTCTACGCTTCGTGGCGCGTAAAGAACATAATTAAGGAGGGAATCTTTTCACTAATGAATTTTAATAATTACGTTAAATATTAAAAGTGGCAAAATAAACATGTAAAAGAAACAAAAGAACTAAGATAAAAAATACTGAAGTAAAAGAAAGTTAATATAATAGATTCCCTCCTACCATCACTTCGCTCATTCAGATGAATTCCCTTCGTTCTTGCGTTCATGTCCCCAAGGTATAAATAATATATAAAATAAAACTTTTATTAAGTATAAACAGACAAATACAAAAAAACAGTAAAAAAAGATGGAGATAGCCGCGTTTTTTTTCCCCCTGGGTGCGTTTTCTATGCAGGTTGAGCCTCAGGGCGAATGTAGGGCATCCTCTACCCCCGGGAGATAATCGTCTCTTAGTACTGTCGGGAGAGCACCTTTTTCTTCTTTTCGTATGCCTGTGGGGAGTTAAAGTGAGAGGGAGTTTAAGATAAAACGTCACCGTCGTGGCCACGGTGAAAACCGTGATTCACGACACAGTCACCAACCCCGGAGCTGGATCCTCCGGCGGCCAGAGACTCCGCCGGACGCCGCCCGTCCACGGTGACCGAGATCGCGAAGTCCCCGTTGACGTCATCCTTTTTTCTCCTCTTGTCCAAACGCAGCGATTTTCTCCCACCAGCCACAGGTCAGCTAAAAACATGGGCGGTCTGGGAGAGTCCTGGCAGGGGCCCTCTCCCCCACCCGAACCTTGACTAGGTCTCGTCCTCCGCAAAAACCCCGTACCGAAAGGGACTGGGCGACTTGTTCTAACTCGAAGAGAAGGGGGGAAAGGCCCAAAGATCCCGCTCTCTACGGCACCACCAGAAAGGAAGCCCCAGCCAGAGTCCCAGAAGCGCGGAAGACTTGGCTTAGGAAGGAGGCGAAAAAAAAACGCCCCCACCGCGACGAGCAGACGCCAAAGACGCCCCATTAAGGGTATCGCCTGTAGAAAAGGGGGCGCCCTTCCCATGGTGACCACCATCCCGGCGACCGCAGGGATCGTAATCGAGAAGGAAGTACGATCGTATGTGCTCTTGATGAAAGGGCTCGAAGAGAATTCAGACGTCGTAGGTGAGGCAGCTCGCGCGGAGCTGAGTGGAGAACTGTCGAGGGTAGGTTCGGGTCAGGAGAGAAAAGTTGTCACTGCGGTCGTCGGGAGGAGAGTGTCGTGGTAACAGCGCTGCCGAATTTTATACATTCGAGAGGCGTTCAAGGTGGCCAGCCCTCTCTCCCCCGTGATTGGTTAACCGCGTCGCACGCAAAGGGGAGCTGGCAGAGCCGATGGTCGCCTCTTTCCTTTTGCCATTAAAGTTCTGGGGGTTTGGCGTGTGATTACCCAGATCCTTTTTTTTGG
>NW_023658914.1:0-22621 GCF_015228065.2 Penaeus monodon
GGTCCAGGTAAAGGCAAGGTAAAGTTAAAAAAAAAGATCCGTACCGGGGGGGGGAAGAAGATGGGAGGGGGAAGGATAAGGGGGGGGGTCGAAAAGATGATTAGTAAGAGAGAAAAGAGTCGGGGTTTAAACCCCCAACATGCGGGTAAAAGTTGGGGGCATAGCTGACTGGAGGAGAAAGGAGGACAAAGTCGGTAAGGGAGGCCTCGCGCCATCAGTGGTTTGCGCTGCCCTGGCATAGCAGGCACTCGCTTCGCATGAGTAAATCACGGGTCGGCGAAGCCGCCGCGCCCGGGCTGCGGAAGCACTCGGCAAACGAGGGAGGTTGGGAGCGGTAAAGGCGGCCTGTCCGGCGCCATCGGAGGCGCCACCGAGCACGGACTTTTCGCCCATGGCAACGGGGGTACCCTCGGCTAACCATGAGGCTGCAGGTTGAAGTACGAGATCGCTAATCAAGGCTATCTCCCTTGCCCGCGTCGAGCAGAGATTTCTCCCTGTCGGCGGCAGGACTTCCAGGGAGATGTGCTCTGGCGATCTCACCACGTTTGGGTTATCACTTTGGGGCCATGACATCTCCTCCCCCGGTCTCGCGTTGTCACTCCTTGTGACCAAAGGAGCCACGGTCATGGCAGGTGCAGGCGGAGATGTCACGTGTCGGAAATCCGAAACCAGTGGGGATGGAGGTAACGATTAGATGAGGGACGCTTAGGGATGGAAGGATGTGATAATAAAGATAAGTCCGATATGCGAAGCTTAGCCTCCCCCGGGGCTATGCCATGAGGTGAGCCTGGCCTGTGTCGACTACAGCCGACTCGCTCACGTGTGTCATCAGGTGCTGACTCGGCTCAAACTAGTCCTTACCCGCCGTGGGTGCCAGCCACAGCAGTAACCTCCAGGCGACAGTTGCAACTTCTCGCGCTCTGTGGGGGGCGAACCGCCGACCCCTCGGATGAGAGGCCGACACGTTACCACTGTACTAGCTAAGGTAAGTCCGATATGCGAAGCTTAGCCTCCCCCGGGCTATGCCCATGAGGGGAGCCCAGCCTTTTGTCAACTAATGCCGACTCGCTCACATGTGTCAGCTGGTGCTGACTCGGCTGAACCTAGTCCTTCCCCGCCGTGTGCCCAGGCACAGCAGTAACCTAAAGGCGACAATTGCAACCTTCTCGCGCCTAGGGGGGAGCGAACCGCCGCCCCCTTTGGATGAGATTGATTGATTGATTATTTAAAATTATCTGCCGCGTCAACAGCTAAGGTCATTAGCGGCGAATACCTTGTTAACTAGAAATATTAAAATGTTTAAAACTTAAAAAATCTATCAATAAATATCTTACAAATAACAATAAATAGATTAAAAATCAAAGCATAAATACTATGCTCTAAGTGCATAAAATCATTGCATAAACATGCATAATAAATTTTATTGAAAATATTAGTCTCCCTAAGGACACTAATAAGACCTATGTCACAATCCTCCCCAATACATTTTCAGTGTATATGGAAGAGAAAAGTACATACGTCTTTGGGTCTGAGAATGTTGCACATCTTTCCACTACATGTGCGATCTTTAATGGCTCTTGGCACCCTTTCACAAACTGCTTGACTTTTAGCCATCATGGGGCCATGAGTCAGTCTTGTGTGCCCGATTCTTAGTCTTGTTAATGCAACTTCCACTTTTCGGTTAGGGTGATGCTAGTCACCAACTGCCAAGGTCATCTCTAATCTCTCGCAGTTTGTTTCTGGGGGTATGCCTCCATTTTTCCCTTTCTCCTTATGCGGGGGTTTCAGGTCGGTGTGTGGGAGAGGATAACGAGCATCACAAGGCTGAGCAGCAGCTGCCTTGGGCCTTTTTTGATCAGCTGCTCATTCCACTGATACCAACATGCGCTGGCACCCAACACAGAGTTATTTTTTTACGTGTTGACATCATGCAAGCCATCTTAAAACCTCCCTACTACTGGATGTGATGATTTTAAGCTCTTGATTGCTTGCAAGGCACTACGAGAGTCACAATTATCACAATAGAATGGTTCGTAAGATCTATAGTCATCTTAACTGCTGCAAGGATGGCATGTAACTCTGCAGTAAAGATCGAGGCTGTTAGAGAAAGACTGCCAGATGCAGTCTTCCTTCTACTCACTGCTGCAAAGCCCACACCTTTTTTTCAGATTTCAAACCATCTGTATATATTGCCTCTGATCCTTGGTATTAAAAATATGCTGAAGAAATATCTCTCTGACTTCTGCTTCGATCTCCCCCCTTTTTCCCAATTCCGACCAAATCCAGCTCGACTTGATTAGCCCAAGGGGGGGAAATTTGGGAATTCCAACAGCCAGAACCTTAGTGAGACTCAAATTAAGATCTTCCACAAGATTCCTCATTCTCCTACCATAGGATCGGCTATCCTCAAGGGAGTTGAAACCCAATCTGGATGTAGAGATCCCGGAATCCTTTGTAGTCTCGTGTAGTAAATCAGGTTCATGTAGTCCCGGTGTATGAAAGAGGTGGTTCTCCACTCTCAGCATACAGGATTCCACAGGTGAAGACCTGAAAGCCCCAGTACAGATTCTGAGAGCTTCATTATGAACCGAGTCCAATGTCCGGAGAACAGTGGGAGTTGCAGAAGAGTACACCTCACAGCCATAATCAAGGTTACTACGAATAAGTGCTCGGTAAAGCCGTAGAAGCGTTGTTGCGGTCTGCACCCCAAGATAGATGTAAAATAACCCGCAAAATACTACGCTTTTGTAGCCTTCATTTTTAAAACTGTTTGATGTGAGGCACCCATGTAAGTCTTGAGTCAAAATTAGACCCAAGTACTTCACCTCTTGGACAAATTGCAGGGGGTTTTGCTCCTATATAGAGGGAAGGGTGGAATTTTCCTCTTTTGGGGAAAATGTATAGCCATGGTCTTGCTTGGAGAAAATTTGAACCCTGATAGGTTGCCCACTGTACAACCTGATTTATTGGCAGCCTGCATGTGTCCTTGCACATCCTGTAAGCTTCCTCCTGAGCAGTACAGTGTAAAGTCATCCACATACAGATTACATGAGACAGAATTTGGGAAAACAATTTTACAATGTCATTTATAGCAATGGCAACAGGGTCCCCCTTTAAAAGACACTCCCTTGTGGGACCCTTCCAGCTGGTCTTCCAGGTTAGAGAAACTGTTTCCCCCCCGACTCTAAATTTCCTGTTAGAAAGGGAAAGCTTTGTATGAAGGTCGGTAATGCTCCTCTTAAACCAATGTCATACAGCTTCATGAGTATGCCATGCTTCCAAGTCGTATGGGTAAGCCTTTTAAAGGTCAAAAAAGACTGCTAACATGTGACGTCGCTGTGCGAAGGAATTCTGTATAGCAGTTTCCATCCTCACAAGTGCATCTGTGGTCGATCTCAATTTTCAAAAAGCCATATTGATATGGGGTCAACACTTTTTCCCTTTCTCTAGCAGCCATGTCAACCTGAAGTTTACCATTTCTCCATCAGCTTGCAGATGCAGCTGGTGAGAAAAATTTGGCTGTAATTTCCTGGTGCGGAAGATCTTTGCCAGGTTTAGGAATAGGAATGATTATAGCCTTTTTCCATGTGGATGGCACTGTGCCCTCCCTATAGATCCTATTGAATAAGTCCAACAGGAACTTCTGGGAACTCTCCGGTAAGTGAGATTCATTTGATATGGAATATCGTCACTTCCGGGGGCAGCCCTTACGGCAGAGCTGCAAAGCAGAGTCCATCTCCTTGCGCAAAAATGGCAGTTGTATGGAAGTTCTGCTCTTTCCCTACGAAGAACGACACTGGGTGTTGTCCTGTTCAGCACGAAAAATGGAGAATCGAGCAGTGTAAGATGCTCCAGGGGAGATCTCTGCCATGGATTTAGCTAGCTCATTAGCAATATCTTTTTGTCTGTGATGATTATGCCATCTATTTTCAGAGCAGGTTGTGATATGGATGTGCTCTTTCAGCAATCTTACGCACCTTGTCCCACACCCATGCTAAGGGGGTCCCAGAGTTAATTGAGGGGGACATACTGTCTCCACGACGCCCGTCTAGCCTCCTTTAGCACTCCCCTGGCATTAGCTCGGGTCTTTTTGTAAACTGATCAAGGTTACAATGCTGGGGGTCGTTTCAAACTCCCTTTAATGCAGCTTTCCTTGCTCTGACAGCTTGTTGGCTTTTCATCAGACCCCATGGTACTGGAGGTCGACGGTACTGTCCGCTACTTTTGGGAATGGATGCTTCGCTGCAAGGTAAAATTCGTGATGTGAAGTGATTAACAGCATCTTGAACACACTGGAAATCATCCACAGATCCTTGCAATACTGCAGTTGATCTAAAAAGATTCCAGTCTGCATGTTCAAGTCGCCATCTCTGCACTCCATTGACTGGAATACCATTCAGCTCCTTCAAAATTATTGGAAAATGGTCGCTTCCATGTAATCTTCCATGACCTGCCAAGTGAAGTTCAACTGTGAATCGGGTGAACCAATTGACAGGTCAATATTGGAGACTGTCCCAATTTGAATTTGAAAATGTGTAGGAGTGTCACTGTTCAGTAAAACTGCATCTACTCTTAAGAACAAGGACTCCAAGGCCCTTCCTCGAGGGTTGCACAAAGTGTCTCCCCAGAGGTGATGCCGACCCTTGAAATCTCCCAAGAGTAGAAATGGATGTGGCAACTGCCCAAGTAGATCTTCCAAATCATTTATGTTGAGATTTTGTGGAGGAAGGTAGATGGATGCAACAGTGTAAGGTCGTGTCAAGCCTATTCTCACAGCCTTCACTGCAGTGTTGTCTGCAGGTGGATGGCCTGGGAAGGGAATATCATGAGTACCATTACTGCTACTCCCAGAGGTCCATTGTCAAAGGTTCCATAATGGGCTTGAACTTGGAATCCTCTCAGGAAAATGGGACGATTTTCCCTGGTCATAATCCTTGTAGGCATCACAAACTGGGTTCCATGAAGCTATCAGATGTTGCAGTTCTTCCCATTTTGCTGAATTCCCTGACAGTTCCATTGGGTTAGGGATCCAGTTCTTTAGATTATTTTTTCATAAGGTGTTTGGCAGCACCTGTAGTCAAGGTTTTGCCTCACACCTTTAGGCTGTCCCTTTCCCGGATCCTGGGAGTACCCTTTTTTAAAGGTTGTTTTCCTGTGGAACTAGTTTCCACAGGTTTCCCTTGGACAGGTTCAGGGTTTCTTTGCCTAGGGAAGGGCGGGCCTGAGCCTTTGCTTCAGGGGATTCTGTCTAGCAGTGGAGGCCCCTGTCGATGTTGTTGCAGCTGGGTCTTTTGGACTCGAACAGGGGAAGCACCCCTCGACCTGGGGCAAACGGCGTCCCTGAGACAGGACCACAAGACCATTCCCCCGACAAACAGAGGCCCTGAGCCTTTACTTCAGGAGCATTCTGCCTAGTAGCAGATGCTCCTGTGGATGTGGTGGCAGCTGGAGCTGTCACCGTTGAGGCCTCTGGAGCCTTGCCTGATGGCTCCAAAGACCTTACTTTGGGAGGAGAGTCTCCTCAATAGACCCCTCACTCCTACTCCGTTTCTGGAGGAACAACTCACCAGAGGCAGTGGGCGCAATTTGGGACTGAGGTTTAGAGGAAGTGGCAGAGTGTGTGCTGTAAGAAGCATTGGAGGGGAAGGGCTGGGGAAGGAGGATGGGCTAGAACCGAAGCAAAGGACCTACCTGGCTTTTGCAAAAGCACACGGGCACGTCGCTTTGCCTCTGGAAAACTAACTTTCTCCTTGCTCCTTATTTCCAAAACTTCCCTTTTTAAATTTGTACCTTTTACATTGCTTTGAAGAAGCTTCATGACCTTCTTGCAGTGGTAACAGCATATTGGCCTGGACAGTTTTTCATCTCCTTGATGACCTGTTTTACCACACTTTACACATACTCTTGGTTGTCCATTTTCTTTAAAACGGCAAGAGTGGCTCCATGCCCATAACCTTGGCAGTGGAAGCAGCGCATAGGGTTGGGCACATATGGCTTTACCTTCAGGTGGTACCATGCTACTTTAAACCCATTTTGGGAGGACTAATGTGTTTTAAAAATTGAAGAAGAGCTGGTGTTTACTGTTCCAAACCATCAAATTTCTTCCTAAAACGTTTTACTGCCGTACATTAAATTCTTTTAGTTCCTCTAACAGTTTCTCCTTTAGAATACCTCATCAGGCTCGGGAAAAGACCCTTTCCCCTTTCACTGATTGAGGGGTTTTTTGAGGAGAGCATGAAACTTGAGCCCAGGAATGTTGCATATCGCACGCAAGCGGTCACTCTCGTCTGGTGACGAAACCTCAACTATCAGGCTACCATCTCGCTGTGGGGTGATACGAGGATCACGTTGACATACTTCAACTATTTTCCCAAAGAACCTCAAAATGTCAAGATCCATGATTGATACACCATCAATGGTCTTCACTACCAGGTACTTACTATATGAAATGGCTTTCATATTTACCAGGTAAGAATCTCCTTAGTGGATTGAGGAGGACTTTTCCCCTTCTTACCTGGTTTGGGGGCCCGGGAACCATTACGATTCCCATTCTTGCCCTTTGGAAGCTAAAAGGTTCCAGAGTGACAACGTGTGATTTTCCAGAGAGAATGGTCCCAGGGATTGCGCAGGTCGTCAGGGAGAGAGCTAGATCTTTGTAAAGTTGTAGTACTCATACAAATTTGAATTCTTCATTTCCTCACCCCCCACCCACCATGGAGTCCAACGAGGGGAAGCTATAGTTGGGGTTCAAAATCTTCCAACAGCCACAGGGGTAATGAGGAAAAATACGCAGCCACTATCACAGTACTGATGGCAGTCGCGGGACCTATGCGCTACCGACTGAATAGTGCCTGCCTGACCCCAGCCATATTTGACCAGCCGATTGACTTGACCGGCCTTGATCAAGCCACCCGTCTAACCAGAATAAAGGACCAAAGAGGTGTGTTGCTAGCTGCAGGGCGCAGCGTGCAGCATCGCTCAACCTCCAGGACTCCTGTCTCCTGGTAATACGGGATGCCACGCACGGCAAACACACGTGGGAGAGTTCTCCCTGGTCCAAGATGGAATGAACCAGGGGTGGGTAACACCAAACCCCTCTCATAGGCCTTGGTGCACCAGGAAGCCATTTTTTTCTCATCCCTCACTGGGGACCCCTCCAGTATGGGTAACCCTCTGGTCCGGCTCACCAGATCATTGGGACCTCAAGCCCCCCCACCGCGGCAAGGGCGGCTTCCGGTAGGGGGGGCCCTTTGGAGTGAGAGGCCGACACGTTACCACTGTACTAGCCCCGAGGCTAAACTTTTATACTTGCTTGCTTGCTTGAGATTTGCGAAGTTCTGGCTTCGCCCGGGCCTTTCACTTATGGCCCGGCCTGTGGCAGCTTTTTTATGGTTGTCTCATTTGTTTGTCTGACCTCGGTGCTTAAACCCTGGCGGTGGGATTGCCAGCAGGCGCTCCCGTAGCCGTGGTTTTAAGCATCTCGTATAATCTCTTTACCAGCACGACGGCTGTGTTCTGGGGCTTTGTCTTAGGAATTGCGTGTTCACACAATCCTCTAAGTAATGTACAAGGGGTGGCGTTCGGCTCGCCGCAATGCATGCAACACCTTTTCTTCAGTTCTATTGTTTGTACAAACTGCCATGCACAGTGGTAACCTAAAACGCATTCTGGCAGAATGACTTCGGTACCTCTGTTGTTTATTTCAGAGAGTGCCAGTGGTTCATAGCCTGTGGCGTCTGAATACCAAACTGGCCCAGGGGGAGGATCTCGTTTCCTCTCTGTGAAGCTGCAGGAGGAAGGAGGTGGCCGTCACCGTACACTTTCCTCCTAAGTAATTTTTGGCTCTGAAGTATTATCATGGGATTAGGGGGCAACCCATGCAACTTCGGCTAATCTGTCAGCAAGCTCATTCCCCCTGATCCCTATGTGGCTGGGAACCCAGTTTTTGATGATTTTCTACCCTGTGCAGAATCCTCTTTTGCCAGTGTGAGGATGGTAGTCAGAAGGTAGATATTGTCAGTGGGTGAGCGCTGCTGAAGACAGTCGACGGCTCCTTTGGAGTCAGTGTGTTGCAACTGTCGCCTGGAGGTTACTGCTGTGGATGGGCACCACGGCAGGTAAGGACTAGGTTCAGCCGAGTCAGCACCAACTGACACACGTGAGCGGTCGGCATTAGTCTACACAGGCGGGCTCCCCTCATATCATAGCCCGGGCGAGGGTAAGCTTCGCATATCGGGCTTATCCTTATAAAAGTTTAAAAAATTAAATAAAACGAAACAAAAAAAAGAGAAGAAGGAAGGGTGAAAGATGTGAAGGAAGTATGAGAAGTACACAAGGAAAAGATGAGCTGCCAAGCCAGGAACTGGCCCCTGTTCTTCCCCCTTGGTCCAGCGGAAGACATCGCGGCCAGGGCCGCCCTCCTTCTCTTGAAGAAGGCATGGACTATCCAGCGGATAACCCAAACACGAGGTGTGTAGTTGTTGTTTACATAGCCTCCTGCGCCAGGGGGAGGCCCCAGAAGCTTTTCTCGTGTGATCGTGAGGGCTATACAATTCGTCACCAGCCCACATCATAGATTCATCTGGGCTTTTTTCTGATTGACCTGTAGCTTGTGTGCGTTTGATGTGTGTGAGTGTGAGTGTGGTGTGGGGGTGGGTGTGCAAGGGCTTTGACCAGGTGCAGTTTGGTGTGGGAGGCAGCACATCTAAGTGTCAGCACGCCACTTAGAGTAGGCGTGGCGTTTGCTGCTCCCGGAAGCGAGGGCGGGACGAGGGCCGAGCCGCATCCCTTCTCGAGATCCGGGGAGGGACCCCGGGGGAAGGGGGGGGACGTGGAATTCTGGGAATGGGCGGATAAATTTCCAAAATTTTTTTTCCCCCTGGGGTTTCCCCCCCTACAGGGAGAACAGAGACTGTGGCCCCCAAGGGGAGCGGTAGCGAGGTCTCCCCGTTTAAAAACCCCAGGGGGTTTGATTTGGAGGCTATCCCCCTATGGGAGTCCCCCGGAAGGTGTGTCGGGGTGACGACGAGGGGGTGTGGGTATGGGGGGCGGGGGTCTTTTTATCTTTTTTTTGTGCGGTTTAGGTGTTGGCAGTTTGCGTTTGGTTCTTTTTGGTTTTTTTTAGTGTTTTTTTGTAACTTAGTCTTGGGTGGCGTTAGGGGAAAGGGGTGTGCGGGGGAGGTAGAGGGCTGGGGTTGTGTGATGGTCGGGTTACCTCGGTTTTTGGTTTTTTTGTGAGGATATTCAGGTATGCAAGGTTCGTTTTCAAAGATTCCCGGGGAATCACAATTTTAGGGAGGTTTTTTTCTTTGTGGAGTACAGGACAATTTTTGCGGCTTTTTGCTTTGTTTTTGGCAGCTATAAAAGCTACTTAGTATTGTTTGTTTTTTAGGTTGATGTCAGGTGTGATGTTTTTTTGGGGAACTGAGGTGGGGGAGGCATTTGGTTTCGGGGAATCGTGGGGGGTCTTTGGTGAGGGGTGTAGATGTCTGTAGGGGTTGAACGTTGGTGTTTTTTTGGTTGGTGGTCTGTTTATGTGTTTGTTTTTTTAGTTTTAGATTTCTTTTGTAGGGCAAGACTGACGGTGCGGCGACTGTGCCCCTCATATTTTATGGGCTTTTTGCAAGGGCGAAAAAGGGCCCGAATTTGCCACAACGACTAAACCTTTTTTTGGGGTGCAGCGTGTTTTTTTTGATTGTACCTGTAGCCTTAGGGCCTGATCAAAAATTTAAAAAAAAGCACTTTGGCCTATGTTTAGGGGGGGAGGACGTGTTAAACATCACGATCCCCCGGGAGATAAGTTTTTGGCCTCTTCAGGGGAGGAGCATCGGATCTTTAAGATCCGAGTTGGGAGGTTTTTAAATGTAACTACAGGGCATTTGGCTGTTATTTCCCCCTGAAGGCCTCACACGATCGTGGCGGGATTGTCTTGTCGACTTTTAGCCACGCCGTGCATTTTGCCTTTGGTTTTAGGGAAGGAATGGGTTTTTAAGCCCCGAGCAAACGGCTTTTTTTGGGGGTAAGGAGGGAAAGGGGACTTTTCTCGTTTGGGTACAACAACCTTGTAAAATGGCACTTTTAAGCAGTGCGTTTGCAACCTCGTGATTTCGAAAATTTTTTGGAGAGCCACCCCACGGAGATGGGTCCCCAGAGATGGTAAGTTGATCAGTGACCATGGTGGCATAGCGTAAGGGTGATGTGATGGGGGTGGGAGAAAGCTAGCAAGTAATAAATAACAGGAGGTGCAAGGGCGGAAAATGGTAAAAAAAAGGGGGGCAGACACTTGCATAAAAATTCATAAAACAATTCATGGTATTTAGCCAAAAGTGGCTTTTAAACCCTTCCAAGTCTTTTTAAGCGCCTTAAAACTTAAATCTATATTAAAGTTTAATTCCAATCTCTAATCGATGCGCAATGCAGAACCCGGTTTCCCTTTTAATTCATCTGGCCCGGGGTTTACTTTTGAGCTAAATTTTTTTTATTCTTCACAGAATTTGATTTAATCAGTACTGAAGGTAATGAAACCCAGGTATAAATTTTTATTATAAGAGAAACAAACAAATTCGCATTTTTTTTTCAAGATGTATGTGAAAATTCATCAATATTATTTTTTAAAGTTCTGGGAATTCAAACAGAGAAAAAAAAATACGAAAAGAAAAAAACAAAAAAAAAAACACGAGAAAACAGAAAGGGCGGTTCTCCGGGTTGGAAAACTTCCCCAACTGTTAATGAAAGTTTTAAATAAGTCCGATTAGGTTTAAATTAAAAGGGAAAAAATTCCGATTCTTTAAATTATAGTGACTTCAAAACCGCATGGCATTTTTTTATCATGACCCTCGCTAGCAACACTTTTGAAAAAACTACCCTACCTACGTCACACACGAGAGAGAGTCTCGAAGAAAACATCCACAAATTTAAAAATGAAAGGACTTTTTTTTGTTTGACAACTTCATTTCATTATCTATAAAATTATAATTATTTGAAGACATTTATATTTTATCAGAAACTCGAATAAAAAAATCTGAAGGAAAAATAAAAATTAATCAAAAAACTCAGGTTTCAAAAAATGAGAATAGGCAAGTCTTAAATTGCTACCAATTTAATTTTTAGGTACCTTATATTTTTATGTATATAAAAAAAACTTTTTTATATATAAGGGTAACCACTGTGGCAAAAGGAATTTAGGATTTTTAATTTTAATATGCTCATCAGGCACCAAAATAAATGCATTTAAAATTTACAGATTTTATATCAAATATTTCCCTTTTGTTGTATCGTATATGTTTTTGGGTTTTCCATTCTTTCTAAAAACCGGGCAGTCCTCCGATGCAGGCAGGTCCAGGGACTCATCCCCATAGCTGTTGTGCGGAGAGCAGCGGAGGAAAAGAGGTGGGGCCCCACACGGGAGACTGCGGGGACACATCAGTTTTAAATTATTGAAAAGGCCCATCTATAAAATCAACTGTCTATAGTCAATTATATCTTTTTTCTTATAAATGATACCCGCAATCTGTTCCCCATCAATTCGAAAAAGTATAAAAACAAAAATCTGTATCCTAAATGTTTTCTGCAATATGTTGAAAATCAAGTAAAAAAATAAATGCCCTAAGGAGAAGAAAAAGGTCTTCCTTGACTGAAAAACAATACTTTTTTGTTTTAAATTTATAATAAATGTATCTAAATAAAATTAATTTTAGCTCAAGGATTAACTAGAATTTTAAAGTAAAAAAGATTCATTATGGCACTGTCCCCAAAAAAAAACTAAAAGAAATTGAACTATCATTTCAGACACAAATCCTAGCAAATACAATCAGAAAAAATCTTACAAAAAGTTCCTAGCGCATACGAAACGGGAAGCTGCGGGAAAATCAAGTTTGCTCCTTTTTTTAAAAACCGAAGAATGACGTAAAGGAAAAATTTCTTCAAACATCATTTACATGGACCTTCAAAAAAACCCTGAATCTGATAAATTTGTATTTAGAGCTCGGTTTACTTTAATCCCTTAGAATGTGCACTGTCGCATAAGGCCTTCAAGCAGTAATGAAAAAGGGGGAGGGTCGAAAAGGGGGGAAAAGCAAAAACTCGGATCTTTTTTATACAGATCACCAAACCCGAAAAAAGTATATGTAGAGTTCCATTTAGTGGAGTATTTTTTTAGTACTGTATGGGAGAAAAAATGAACCGTGGGAATTTAAACAGAAACGGGAATCAAAAGTTTTTTTTTACAAAAAAAATATCAGTCTACGTATTTTAGCGCGGAAAAAAATTTAAGTTTCATAAAAGTTTAAATTTGGGAATATGGCAATACGCATTCTGAAAATTTAAACATTTTCATCTTCCCCCCAACTAAAAAAATGTTATTTAATTGCCACGTAACGAATATTACTCCTTTTCCCTTTGAGGTCCTCTTTCCTGTCTCTTTCCCCCCTTTTCCTTTTTTTTTCCCTTCCCCTTCTCGCGTTTTTTTTCCTTTCAAATATCTTTCGTATCTTGATGAGGCATCAAATTTTTTCCCCGGGGTTTACTTTACTAAAAAATGCATTTGGGGTGGGGCTCCGTCTCAGGCCAGATTCTGTAAAGAATGACCGGTTTAAGCAGAAACTATGCACTGAGCCTAAGCTATTTTACCCCAAAGATAGCAGTATACATTATCGATATGTGATAACATATCCCCTTGTTCGTTTCTTAGAATTAAATATATCCACTTGTATCTCCCTTTAAATATTTAGTTGGTAGTTGGGCACTCTTTCACTGAAGTTAAAAGGATTCGGCGCGAGTCTAGCCTAGCGCTTTTCCTTGGAGAAAATCCCCATATATTTCCCCAATTCCCTTTGGCCTCGGCTGCTTTTATTGGTGTAATCAGAAAAAAAAATTAAGCGATCATTCAGTAAAAAAATTCCCACATTATATATATTATATATATATATATATATATATAATTATATATAATATATTATATAATATATATATATATGTGTGTGTGTGTGGTTTTGGTGGTGGGGTGTATGTATGTATGTAGATAGATAGATAGATAGTAGATAGATAGATAGTAGATAGATGAATATAGATATAGATACAAATTGCATATTTTAAATGTGTGTATTATATAATATATATATATATATATATATATATAATATATATATATATTATATAGTAATTGTATGCATAATATATATGTGTGTGGTGGGTGTTTTATGTATAAAATTTAAATTATAATATATTATATATATTTTAAAATTATATATTATAATATATATGTGTGTGTGTGGTGGTGTGTTGTGTGTGTGTGTGTGTGGGTTGTGTGTGGTGTGTGGTGTATGTGGGTGGTGTGGGTGTTGTGGTGTGTGTGGGGTTTTGGGTTGGTGTTGTGTGTGTGTAAATATGAATATTTTAAAAATTACAGATATTTAAGATAGATGATAGGTAATAGATATAATCATAATATATATATTTTAAATAATATATATAATATATAATATTAAAAATTAATATATATTTTATGTATATTTACATATAGTTTATAAAAATGTAAACACCCACACCACACACACACACACACACCATATATATATTAAAAATTATATATATATTATTATATATATATAATATATATTATATATATATAATAATATATTATGATGTATGTATGTATGATTATGTAGTATGTTGTAGTATGTATACATAATGCGCATAATGATATGTATCACACACACAAACATACAAAACTCTGTTTTTGTGTTTTTTTTAATGGGTAAAACAAAGATCAGCCCGGGAAAAAATAAAGTTAGAAGTTAGCAGTCAAAATTGAGGCCCCTGAAGCCAAGGTAAGCAGCCGGTCCCAAAAATTTTTGAAATGCGAGCAGAAAGCGTAAATTAAAGGAAATTTGGGGTTAAATTTTTGGTAGGAACCAACCATTCAAATGAGAATATTAAAAAGCTGAACTCAAGGAAAAGAGGGAAAGAAGTAAAACCAATTTACCAACAGTAGTAAAACAGTAAAAAATTACAAGAAAAGAGATGAAGAAATCAAAGACGGGAAATTTTCTGCTTTTAGAAAGAAATCTGAAAGCGTCAGTCTCAAAAAATAAAGGGGAAAAAAAAGAGACAGACATATGACAGTCATGAAAAAAAAAAGGAATGATGTGATAAAAAAACGCACAAGCCCTGGCCACCCATGAACTTTTAAAAAAATCGGGATAAGAGGAAATATGACTAAAGAAACAGAAAAATTTGTTGCAGAAAAGGGAAAAAAGCAAAAAACAGAAAGAACAAAAGACTGAAGAAAAAAAAAAACTCGGGAAAGGCGAGAGGCCTCCAAGAAAAACAAGTTTATTATCGAAACCAAAATGGGGAGACAAACATTACCCTTTGTAGCCAAAAGGAATACCGAAAGTTTTATATAAAAATCATAAACAAGGTTTTTACCTCGAAGTTCTGGAACTAATAAATTATTGAAATTAAAAAAAATATATGCAATATGCGTAGTGAATAAAATTGGGATCCCCCTAGACAATGTAAAACTGGACTCAAGCCAAATATATAATGATGTGTATTATTGTGAAATTATTAATTATTTTATATAATAACATATGCTATTACTATTCTGTTATATAGTATATATAATATTATTTTATTATAGAATATATATATAATATATTATAAAATATATATATTGCACGCCAGGGGGTCTTTGTCTCTGTGCGAAACATGTGTTAACATGAAAAGGTCCCGGGGCAGTGTTAACATGAGGGACCTGGAAAACATGACGCAAAGGGTGTGAGCGGGGGACGGAGGAAAAAGCCGAGAGGGGAGTTGGGTGTCCCCTGTAAAACCCTCGTGTTCCCCTGTGACCTGAAAAATTTTGGTTGCCCTGTTATAAGCTGTACGTGCATGGACTGCGGGTTTCCCCCCTGTATTTGCCTATAGAAAAGTGTCGGGTAAAAAACTTGTGAAAAAAAGGAAAGACTGTCTTTTTGTTTTATTTCGTGCCCTGCCCGCCACATGGCGCTTTTCCCTCCTGGTTTCGGGGGACGCTGTGGGCTCGTCCTCTTGGAGCTTTTCAGTTTCACGACCCTGTGGATGCACGCCGTCTGCCTAGCCGCCTTGGTTGGGGGCAGAAAACGGGGCGGTCGGCGTAACAAATGGTGTCAGGAGGGGTTTTGTGAATCGACAAAAGACGCGCCGTTTATCATGTCCCCAAAGTGGTACACCATGAGGAGGGGAAAGGCTATCTGAGGCAGGCACAGTGAGGTAAGCCGACCCAGTGGACCTGACACTGCCATGCTGGCGTATGAGGGGGGAAATGGCAAAAAGGGCAGAAGAGCGGGCCAGAGGGCACGCAGCGGGGCCACCATCTCGCGAGATGAGGCAAGGAGGCAGAGGACAGTTTTGCAACTTGCTGAGGTGCTACAGAGAACTTGCATCTGTGAAGAAAGGGAAATCACAGTACACTGACAAGGGGCCCGCAAAGCGTGAAATGAACTGATGGGGAGGTGCAGACCTGAAGGGGGAGGTTCAGGGCTGGGGAGGAAGTGAAGGTGGAAAAAGGGGGCGCACGAGGTAGTACGTTGCAAGCAAGGGAAAGGGAGACGAGGTTCTGGCAACAGTGCCAGAGTGCAGTTTGCTGAGGTCTGCCCGGGGCGCGCAGGAAAAACCCCGGGCCCCGCAGCGTCGTTCGGAGCCAGTGGTCGCTGCAGAAGGCTGGGGGGCCCATCGGAACCGCTCCCCTTTGGGGATAGTGGCGGCAAATCGGGGCCCGGTCAACCCCCCTCGTTCCCCCCCCCACCCCCTCCTCCCCCCCCGGGGGTTTTTAGTTCACGGAGCGTTCTCCACCCCGCAACCCCTCAGCCTCCAGAAAATTTTGGGGCTAAGCCACTGAGTAAGGGGAAGGTGGCCGGGGGAATGTCGCCCCCTTTGAAAAATTTGGGATTGCCCAGGGCGGAGCCCGGAAGGAAAGGCCCCGAGCTGGTAACAGGCTAGGGGCCCCGCGGGGGGAAGTGTTGGGGCATTGCCCCCATCCCAACAGGCCCTTACACCACGTGTTTTGAGAAGCCCTCACCAGGCCCAGGGATTCGGGCCGCTTGAAAAAGTGGCCCCGTTGCGGGAGAGACACGTCCAGCTGGTGCAGATGTGGAGGGTGGGAAGGAGGTCGACCCTGGGCTGCGGAAAAGTGATCGTGGGCCTGGCCCGCGATTTCTTTTTTGCCTTTTCAGGACCCGCACTGAAAATTTGTCAAAAGGACACCCTGAGGACCGGGAGTGGCGTGGCGAGGCCCTTTGGGGTTTAGGCCTTTCCCGAAGGGAACCAGTGGGCCCAGGGGCCCGTGCTCAGCCCCCCCGTGACCTCCCGGGGGGAAAGCTAAAGTGGGAAGTAGCAGAGGAAGGGGAGCTGAGCACTTTTCAAGGCTTGTGTTGGGGGTGCGGTAAGGAAGGGGCCAGACGTAGTAGTGTGGGGGACGGAGAACCGTCCTCTCAACCGGACGGATTCTGATGCCCTTTCCCCAGTGCGCAAGGGCGTGGGAGGTATGGTCACCATCCGAGTGCTGTCCGGGCAAGGAAATGGGACAGGGGGAAAACTCGGAAGGCTGGGGGGTCCGAAAAACCCAGCCGTCCCCGGTTTCCGGCCCCGACTTGGGGAAGCTGGCGTGAACCAGACGATGCGGGGAGGGCCAGTAGAGGGAAGCCAACCCCCGATAGTGGAACTGGGGGGAGAAGACCCAGTGCGGCCTGAATGTTGGCCACTAACGACTCCAGAGCCCACGAGACTGTGTGGTGTCACGGGCTGTTTTTTGCACTCAAGGGCCCTGGGAAAGGGTGGGCAGCCGGTGCAGCGGCTGCCGGGTAGGGCCGATCTGGACGGCATGTTTGCGGGGGCTTGAACCTGACGAGAGTAAAAGGGGTGTGTCGCCTTGGACGGAAGCTGGGGAGGGTGCACGGTGAAGATGTGCCCTTTCTTCCCCTGGTTTGGGTGTGCAGAGGAGTTACGGCGAACGACTGCACCTTGCCCCCCGGACAGGTCTGAATCGGGTAACTGTCAAAAGTGAGCGTGGGTAGAGGGCCTCGTGGAGCCCCTTCAAAACCCGCAACGGGTGATGGGGTAGTGTTGGGCGGGGCCTTTTTTGGACCAGGGGAGGGGTTTGTTTTTCAGTTGGTACCAACTTCTCCGATAAGGGGCCCCGAAGGGGCCGCTGTGCAAAGTGGGCAAGTGGGCTCCAAGAGTCGCGGGGAGCAAGGAGTTGGTTGGTGTGGGGCCGTTGCCGACTTCCTGAGGGTTTGGGGACCGGGCTGGGGGCGTTCCATGGGCAGGAAGCTATCCTGGGGCCATGGGGAAAAAAAGATGATTAGCCCCAGTACGGCGATGAGGGGCGGGCAGACCGAGATGAGGACGAGCATTTGGGGGTGAGGGCGATGCAAAAGACGTCAGGGACCCGAGCCCGGGCTTGGGGGGAAGAACCCCTCTGGGTGCCCCTGCCAAACTACCGCCGCCCACACCTCCTCCAGAGCGACCCCACGAGAGCGAAGAAAGCCGGCTGGTGAAAGATTTTTGTTTTCTGAGAACGATTTTCAATTATGGTTACTTTTGTTGAAAGAATTTTTTTTTTCCTGAGGACTAATTTTTTTTAAAATTTTTTTAGTTTTTTTTCAGGTTTAGATGTAGAGCAGACGGGTATTGCTTTATAGGGGGGGGAAATGCATGCCCGGGGGCTTTTTCTCTGTGCGAAACATGTGTTAACATGAAAAGGGTGACCGGGGGTGGTTAACATGAAAAGGATGACTGGGCATTGTTAAAATGAAAAAGGGTGACCTGGGCATGTGTTAACATGAAGGGACCTGGCAAACGCGCAGCTGGGTGAGGGGGGAGCGGAGGAACAAGCCGAGGATGGGGTTTGGGGGTTTCCCCCGTGAAACCTGTGTGTGCCCTTGTGACCTGATAAACTTTGTGTTCCTGTATAACTGTTCGGTTTTGTGAACATGCTGGTTTCCCCCCCCGTTTTGTGCCTAAGAAAAAAGTACGGGTAAAAAATTTGTAAATAAAGGAAAGACTGTCTTTTTATTTATTTTGTGCCCCGCCTCGCCACGTGGCGTTTTCCCTCATGGTGTTTTGGGGCGCTGTGGGCTCGGTGCCTCTGAGCGCAGGTTTACGACCCGGGATAGCACACCGCGCCAGCCTCCGGTTGGGGAGAGAGACGAGGCGTCGGCGAAAAAAAATATTATATAAAATATTAAAAGAATAAAGAAAAAAATATATTATATTTTAATAAAATATATAATAACAAAAAAAAAATATAATATAAAAAAATAATTTTAATATATATTTAATATATATAATATATATAATTATATAAAATATATAAAAATATTTTAATTATAAAATTTTATATATATTATATTTTATATATTATAAAATATAAAATATAATAATTAATACATTAAGGGGTGTTGGTTTTAAAATATATATATATATAATATAATATTATATATAATATATATATAAAATTTATTTTAAAAAAAATGGAACATATAGTTAATATAAATGAAAAATATATTATATTAAAATTTAAAAATATATATATATATTTTATAATTTTATATATATATTTTTATTATGAGGTAATAATTTAAAATATATATAATATTATATAAAATAATAAATATTATATAAATATATATATATATATATTAAAATTTATTATATATAAAAGTAAATTTTTAAAATTAAAATTATTAATATTATAATATATATATTATAATATAATTTTTATATTTATATTTATATTATATTTTATATATATATATATATATATATAAATATATAATATTTTTTTTTGTGGGGTATTTAATTTATATTATATAATTTAATATATATAATATAATATATATATATATATATATATTTTTTTTTTTTTTTTTTAAAAATTTATTATAATATTTTTTATTTTTTTTTTTTAATAAATTATATATATATAATTTTTTAATTTTTTTTTTTTTTTTTTTATAAAAAAAAACAAAACATTGGCTGGGAAATTCCCAAAAATGTTCAGCTTCAAAAATGTTCTGAAAACTGAACAAAAGCATAGGATTAATAAAAAAAAATTTAAAAAAGGTTTCTGGGGGCGAATATTTGCAGTTGCGGGGTTTAAAAAAGTTTTTTCTTCTTTACTAAAAAAAGGTTCAAATAGCAACATACTGACAATATAATGACATTTATATTCAGTAAAAAATTTAGTTTTGAACATTTGACAGCTCCAAGTGAACATCGTGCCCAGATTACGAGTTTCATGTTGTCATGTTTTTTTTAGCTTCTAATCAGATAGTATAATTCAAAATTTTTTTTTAAAGGGCAAACTTTCTGAAATGTTAATTTTTTTTAAATGTTTTAAACCCAACAAAGCCAAATATTTTTTATTTTTGTTTTCGATAGCCAAATCGTAAAAATTTTCCCTATATTATTGAAATGTATTCCAAAAACAAATTTGGGATCCTAGAAGTCTGCTTTAACAGCATGGTTTAAAAATACCTATACATTTTTCCATATTTTACCCTTTGAACTCTAGCGTTCAAATTGGAGCAAAGGATTTACTGAAAAAAATCAAAGATATGTTTAAAAATATACTTTTTTATTTAGGTTTTATTTTTATCATTAAACAAAACTTCTAATGTACTGTAGTTATTGTTCTTTAACGGGGTGGCGAAAGGGAAGACCTTGCATTATTTTTTTTTAGCTTTTTTTGTTTAGTTTCTATATAAAAACATACTATTTCACTTACATTTACTTTAAACAACTTTATCATTGAATTTCTGAAACAAAAAAGCAAATTCTAAAAATTTAGCAGTCATGATTACACATTTTTACAACTTTAATCAACGGCATAACAACACCTTTTCAGGTTTCTCAGTAATTTTCAGAATTTCTATACAAACACCAATGCGTAGGCTTTTCCCGGGGAAATATTTTGGGGGATTACCCGTGTGTGTGTGTGGGTTTTGTGTGGTACTGAAAATGCATACTGGAATAGAGTAGAGGGGGAAAAAATATGATCACACAACACCCCACACCGGTTTTAAACTCCCAAAAACTTCCGGAATAAGCCCTCGCAGTTTGATGAAAGTATAGAAAATTTTGATAAATTGTGTGTGTGTGTGTGTGTGTGTGTGTGTGTTTTTTTGTGTGGTTTTTTTGTGTGTTGTGTGTGTGTGTGGTTTTGTGTGTGTGGTGTGTGTGTGTTGTGTGTGTGTGTGGTTTTGTGTGGGTGTGGGTGTGGTGTTGGTGTGGTGTGTGTGGTGTGTGTGCGTGGGTTTTTTGTGTGTGTATGCGTGTGTGTTGTTTGGGTTGTGTGTTCCCCAAAAAAAAACCGGGAGACTGATTGTTGATCATGGAATTCAAAAAGAACCCACAAGGGCGATATTACTTTTGGGTTGGTATTCTTCAGCCAAGCTAACTATTTTGCAAGGTAAATATGGGCTCAAAATTTGGCATCACTTACAAACTAGACCTTTTTTTATTAAAAGGGGGAAATAATTCTCATAGTAAAAGAACTTTATTTGTAATACATAGTTATTTTGACAAAAATAAAGTGTTAATTTCGTGGGTGGGTCTTCATGCTCAGGGGGATGTGAAGCGATGGTGGGTAGCCTAGATAATTTCAAGTGTTTCATACCTTCTCGCTTTCAGCTGCCACCGCAGCTACCCGGTGCGAAAAATGGAGCAGCATGCATAGGCCCCCCTGTCAGCCATACCCTTTCCATCACCACAGGCCTCCCGTACCCACTCATGGAACCGGGGTACTTAGTGGCCCTTGGGGAAAAGATGTGGAGAATCTTTCAACCCCAAACCTTGACCAGCTCGGAATCCTTTTGGGGAAAAGTCCGGAATCAAGACAGATCTTTTCCACTGAGATGCAGGAGGCCCCAGATGCGTGTCGTGTGGTTCGACTGAAGACAACGGGATTTTGGATGTTTTTTGGTCTCAGCGCTTTTGAGAAGGACAAGGAAAAGTATATCAGGAATCTGGTGAGGAAGTTAAAGGGCCTTTTCTTAGTAAATACCTTTGGGTCCTGCCCCTACCAAAAGCCCTCGAAAGCTGAACTCCAAGCCTACCTCCAGACGCTGCAGTCGCTAGGGTTTGGAAGGGATTTTTCATTCAGGGGGGGTTTCGAGACCTTTGGGCTGAGCTTTTTTGAGCAGCTTATCGGGTTGCCCATCCACCAGTTAGTATGGACACAAGTGGTTCCCAACCTGTTCGGCTCCACCCCAGAAAAAACCTCACCCTGAAAAAGGTTACAGAGGCAATCTCTAAGCTAAAGGGGGGCAAAGCATACTATGCGGCACCCCTGCTGAACTACTAAAAAGGTGATAACCCTAGGGTTTGGGGGGTTGCGTGCGTCCTAGCTCCCTGTTGCAGTCGGGTACCATACTCCTTGCAGAAATTTTCCGTGGCTACACCACCGCATATCAAAAAAGGGTTTCTTGCCCACTTTCTTCAAAAAATGATTGAGAACATCTACTGAAGCCCCAAAAGACAGGGAAATCAGAATTACTCCGGGAATCCAAAATAGACCATATCTGCGTTTCAAGCATGAGTCGGGTCAGGGGCTGCTCGACCCATACCGACTCAAAAAGGTATTTGATGGGTTCATCATGTCATCGGTTTCTCTTCCTGAGACTACACGGGTTAAAGGGGGCCCCGTAAAAACGACCAGGAAGTCGTGCCTTGGGAGATTGACCGATTGTGCGAGGAACTAGGGCGGCCGAGAAAATTACCCGGGACCCCCCTGAGAACACCGTTTTGGAAAAGAAAGGTGGTGCGGCTATACGACCTTTCGGGTCGCCCATGTTGATGATTTATTAACATGGAATTTTGGGGAGGGAAGGGGGAGAGAGGAAAAAAGCATACAGGCAGACAGAGAGGGGAAAGAGAAGAGAGAAACAGATAGCATACAGAGAGGTGAGAGAAAAAAAAAAAAAAGAGAAAAAAAGACAGGGAAATCGCCCAAAAGAAGGAAGCTCTAAAATGTATTTCCCCAGTTTAAAGTTTTATGCTTTCGGTATACGCCTACCTGCGTACCGTTTCTAGAGCAGAGGGGAAAAGTTGTACACACAACACACAACCCCACACCAAAAAACCCACCACCCCCAACACACCCACACCACACACACACACACCACCACACATAAATAATATAATATAATATTATAATATAAATAATATATATTTTTATTATATATAAAATATATATATAAATATGATATTTATATATATATATATTATTTATATATATAAAATATATATATATATATATATAAATATATATAAATTCGCGCGCACACACATTCACAACACACCACAACACACACACACACCCCACACAAACAAACCCCACCAAAAAATATATTATAATATATATATATATATATATATATTATATATATAATATATATATATATAAATAATAAATTTTTAAATATATATATTATATAATTATATATATATCTAATATAATTTTAAATATATGTGTGTGTGTGTGGTTGTGTGTGGTGTTGTTGAAAGTGTTTGCGCGGCTTATTATAATATATTATATTATAAAAATATATATATATTATTATATATATAATTTATTATA
>NW_023658916.1:2500-22619 GCF_015228065.2 Penaeus monodon
ACAGATACTAATGATTTTTTGGCAATGATACTAATAATGAAGATATATAGTATAATAAAACAACAACAATAATAATAATATAATAATAATATATAATACTAATACTAATTTTAAACTAATATTCAAAGGTATCAAATTTCTCCTTTATTTTCTCAGCTTTATCATCATTATTGATTATGATTTAATACAATTCTGGGTAATAATTATCATCTTACCCTAATAAATTGCCGGAAATCACCAAAGAAATCGAAAAACGTCATTTTGGTAAGGTAATACTCCTCAAAGGCTTATATTCCTAATTTGCCGCTTGTGTCGACTTGTGAAGTTTTCTTTACCTTTTTATCTTATATAATGGATCACAATTCCTCTTATTATCATCATCGTTATTTGATTATCATCATTATTATCGTTCATCATCTCATTATCATCATTATCATACATTATACATCATCATATCATCATTATCATCACAATATCATCATTATTGCAATTATTATCATCATTATTGCAATTGTTTATCATTATTATGCAATTATTGGATAGTTATAGTATATATTTTTGGCAATAAACTAAGAACCACAACATAATATAGTAATAACAATAATAATAACTAATAATAACGATTTTATAATAATTATTTATATCATTATCTAAATTAGTATCGTTATTACTGTAATTATTACTGTGTAGTAATAATTTCTTTTGCATTATACTACCAGTACAAATAATATCATAAATGTTAATAATAACATATAATACTAATACAATTTATAACCCAATAGCATATATATTATACTTATCTTATTATTATTATTGTTATTATTACAGATATAATAGATTTTTTGGCAATGTATACTAATATTAAATAATAGTAATAATAATAACAATAATATAATAATAATAAAATAATAATAAATAATAATAATAATAATAATAATAATAATATATTATTTATTTTTAAATATTCAATGTTATCAAATTCTCTTTATTCTTCACTTTTATCATCTTATTGTTTGATTAATACCATTCTGGTAATTATTATCATTACTTTACCCTAAAATTGCCGAAATCACCAAGAAAATCGAAAAAACGCCATTTTGGGTAGTATACTCTCAAAAGGCTATATTTCGCTAGATTATGCCGCTTTTTCGGGGGGGGGGGGGGAACCTTTTGGAATGTTTTCTTTATACCTTTTTTATATATATATGGACACCAATTCCTCTTATTATCATCATACGTTATCATGATTCATCATTATTATCGTTATCATCTCATTATCATCATTATACATCATTATCATCATCATTATCATCATGTTGCAATTATTACTCATCATTATTGCAATTGTTATCATTATTATTGTAATTATTGGAGTTAATAGTAATATATTGTTGAGAGAGATAATATACTATTAAACCACTGAACATAATATAGTAAGAAACATAATAATACATAAATAACGATTTATAATATTATTTATATCATTATCTTAATTAGTATCGTGTTATTACTGTAATTATTACTGTGTTATATAATTATTTTTGGGGGGCACAATTATACATACACAGTACATATAATAATGATAATAATACAATAAAATACTAATAACAATATTATAACCAATAGCATTATTATTATTATACTTATACTTATTAGTTTATTGTTATTATTACGATATAATAGATTTTTTGGCAATGATACTAATAATTAAGATAATAGCAATAATAATCAATAATAAAAATAATAATAAAAATACCTATAATAATAATAATAATAATAATCATAATAATTTTTAATAGTAATTCGAAATGTTATCAAAATTCTCTTATTCGCACCTTTATCAATCATTATGTTATGATTTAATACAATTCTGTAATTATTATCATTATTTTAACCCTAATAATGCGAATCACCAAAGAAATCGAAAAACGTCATTTGGAGTATACTCTCAAAAGGCTATATTTCGCTAGTTTTGCGCTTTTCGACTTTTTGGAATGTTTTTCTTGATACACTTTTTATATATATATGTACACAATTCCTCTATTATCATCATCGTTATTCATGATATATCATCATTGTTTTATCGTATCATCATCTATTTCATCATTATTCATCCATTATCATCATCATTATCATCATTATTGCAATATTATCATCATATGCAAATTGTTTTATCAATTATTTAGTGCATTATTGGAGTTATAAGTATATATTTTTGCCAATAATACTAATAACTCAGAACATAATAATGTAATAACAATAATAATCAACAATAATAACGATTTTATAATAATTATTTATATCAGTATCTTAATTAGTATCGGTATTACTGTAATTATTACTGTTATAATAATTATTTTTTGGCAATTATACACCAGTAAATAAAGTAATGATAATAATAACAATAATATACTAATAACAATATCATAACCTAGCATTATTATCATTAGACTTATACTTATCATCATTATTGTATTATTACAGAATATAATAGATTTTTTTGGCACTGATACTAATGAATTAAATATTAATATAATTACTATAATAATAATATAAGAATAATAATAATAATAATAATAATAATATAATAATAATAATTTTAAAATAATATTCGAAAATGTTCATCACAATTCTCTTTATTCTCACTTTTATCATCATTATTGTTATGATTAATACCATTCTGAGTAATAAAAATTATACTTAGATTAACCCCTAATAATTGCCGAATCACCAAAGAAATCGAAAAAACGTCATTTTGCGGAGTATCTCTCAAAAGGCTATATTCGGCTAGATTTTGCCGATTTTTTCGGACTTTTGGGATGTTTTTCTTATACCTTTTTTATATTATATGGCTACACTTCCTCTTATTACATCATCGTTATCATGATTATCATCATTATTATCGTTACATCATCATATCATCATTATCCTCATCTTATCATCATTATCATCATCAATATCATCATTATTGAAATTATTATCCAATCATTATTGGCAATGTTATCATTATTATTGCATTATTGGAGTATTATATATATATTTTTTGGCATATATTACTGATAACCACACAATAATAATAGTAATAACAATATAATAACATAATAACGATTTTATAATAATATTTATAATCATTATCTTAATTAGTATCGTTTACTGTAAGTTATTACTGTTATATAATTATTTTTGCAATTATACTACCAGTACAAATAATAATATGATAATAATAACAATAATAATACTAATTAACAATATTATTAACCACTACATTATTATTATTATACTTATACTTATTAGTATTATTTATTATTTACAGATATTAGATTTTTTGGCAATGATACTAATAATTAAAATAATAGTATAATAATACAATAATAATAATAATAATAATAATAATAATATAATAATACTAATAATATAATTAATATTTTTAATATAGTTCAATGTTTATCAAATTTCTCCTTATTCTCACTTTTATCATACATTATTGCTTTGATTAATACAATTCTGGTAATTATTATCATTATTCAGCCCTAATATTTCCGCCATCACCAAGAAATCGAAAAATGACGTCATTTGTGGAGTATACTCTCAGGCGATATTTCGCTAGATTTTGCCGCTTTTTCGACTTTTGGGAATGTTTTTCTTATACCTTTTTTATATTTAGATGGACACAATTCCTTATTTATCATATGTGAAATCAATGATTATCATCATTATTATCGTATCATCATCATTATCATCATTATCATATTATCATCATCATTATCATCATTATTGCGAATTATTATCATCATTATGCAATTGTTATCTTATTGTTTCAATTATTGGAGTTATGTATATATTTTTTGCAATAATACTAATAACCAAAAATAATAATTAGTAATATACACTAATAATAACAATAATACGCGATTTTATATAAGAATTATTTATATCATTATCTTAATTAGTATCGTTGATTACTGTAATTATTCACTGTATAATATTATTTGTTTGCAATTACTACCTACCAGTACACAATAATAATAATGATTTAATACAAATCATAATACTAATTACAATATTATAACCGACTAGCATATTATTATTATACTTATACTTATTATTATATTGTTATTATTACAGATATACTAGATTTTTTGGCAATGTATCTAATAATTCAGATAATAGCAATAATAATCATATAATAATAATAATGTAATAAAATAATATATAATAATAATAATAATAATAATTAATAATAATAATAACTTTAATACATATTTCAAATGTTATCAAAATTCTCTTTATTCTCACCTTATCACATTATTGTGATGATTAATACAATTCTGGTAATTATAATCATTATTACCCTAATAATTGCCGAAATCACCAAGAAGATCGCAAAAAAACGTCATTTGAGTATACTCTCAAATGTCTTATTTCGCTCGATTTTGCCGGCTTTTCGCTTTTGGGAATGTATTTCCTTATACCTTTTTATATTATTATATGGACACAAACAATTCCCTCCTTATTATCATCATCGTTATCATGATTACATCATTGTTATCGTTTATCATCTCTATCATCATTATCATCATTATCATCATCATTATCATCATATTATGCAATTATTATCATCATTATTGCAATTGTTATTATTATTATTGCAATTAATTGGAGTTATTATATATTTTTTGCAATAATACTAATACCACAACAATTAATAGTAGTAATAACAATAATAAATAACAATAATAACGATTTATAATAATATTATTTATATCATTATCTTACTTAGTATCGTTAATTAACTGTAATTATTACGGTTATAATAATTTATTTTGCAATTTCTACCAGTACAAAATAATAATAATGATATAATACAATAATAATACTAATACTAATTTATACCACTAGCATTATTATTCTTATACTTATACTTTATTATTATTAGTGTTATTATTACAGATACCATAGATTTTTTGCAATGAATACTGAATAAATTAGTAAATAATAGTAATATAATACAATAATAATAATATAATAATAATACATAATAATAATAATATAATAATAGAATAATTTTAATAATTTCAAATGTTAATCAAAATTCTCTTTTATTCTCAC
Source organism: Penaeus monodon (assembly GCF_015228065.2). NCBI lineage: Eukaryota > Metazoa > Arthropoda > Malacostraca > Decapoda > Penaeidae > Penaeus > Penaeus monodon. The sequence goes on from NW_023658916.1 coordinate 7,610, forward strand.
TTTTATCATCATATTAGTGATGATTAATACATTCTGGTAATTATTATCATTATTACCCTAATAATTCCAGAATCACTCAAGAAATCGAAAAACGTCATTTTGGAGTATACTCTCATAGGGCTATATTTCCGCTGATTTTGCCCGTATTTTTCGACTTTTGGAATGTTTTCTTCCTTTTTTATATTATATACTGGACAGCAAGACAATTCCTCGTATTATCATCATCGTTTATCATGATTATCATCATATTTATCGTTATATCATCATTATCATCATTATCATCATTTCATAATTATTGCAATTTATTATATTCATTATTGCAATTGTTATCATTTTATGCAATTATGGCTGGTTTAGTAGATATTTTTTTGCATAAACGAATAACACACAACAAAATAATAGTATAACATAATAATAACAATAATGCACGATTTTTATAATATTTTTATATCATTATCTTAATTAGTATCGTTATAATGTAATTATGCTGTTATAATGATTATTTTTGCAATTATACTACCATTACAAAATAATATATGATAATAATAGCAATAATAATACTAATAACCATATTCTACCACTATCATTACTTATTATTATATTATACTTCATTATTATTATTGTTTTATTTACAGATATATAGATTTGGTGGGAGGGGGCAATGATACTAATAATTAAGATTAAATAGTAATAATAATAATATAATAATAATAATAGATAATAATCTAATATAATAATGAAAATATTTATAAAATATTCAAATGGTATCAAAATTCTCTTTATTACTCACTTTTTAATCATCATTATTGTTATCGATTAATGACAATTCTGGAATTATTATCATTATTACCCTAATAAATTGCACGAAATCAGCCAAAGAAATCGAAAAAACGTCATTTTGGAGTATACTCTCAAAAGGCTTACTTTCCGCTAGATTTTGCCGCTTTTTAGACTTTTGGGATTGTTTTTCTTAAGAACCTTTTTTATATTATATATGGACACATTCCTCTATTATCATCATTCGTTATCATGATTATCACATATTATTCGTTTAGCATCATCTTATCATCATTATCATCATCATTATTGCGAATTATTATCATCATTATTGCAATTGTTATCATTATTATTGCAATTTATTGAGTTATATATATATTTTGCATAATACTATGAACCTACAAACAAGAATAATAGTAATAACATAATAATAACAATATAACGCTTTATAATATTATTTTATATCATTATCTAATTAGTATCCGTTATTTCTGTAAGTTATTACTGTTATAATAATTATTTTTGCAATTATACTACCATTACAAATAATATAATGATAATAAACAATAATATTACTAATAACAATATTATAACCACTACATTATTATTATTATACTTATACTTATTATTATTAACTGTTATTATTACAGATATAATAGATTTTTTGGGAATGATACTAATAATTAGATATAGTATAATAATAAATAATAATTAATAATATATAATAATAATAATAATAATAATAATAACTAATAATAATCAATAAAAAATAATTTAATAATATTCAAAGCTTATCAAATTCTCTTTTTCTCACTTTTATCATCATTATTGGTATGATTAATACAATTTGTTATTTATTATACCAATTCTTTTATCCGAAATCACCAAGAAATCGAAAAAAACGTCAATTTGAGTATACTCATAAGCATATTTCGCTATTTGCCGTTTATTCATTGTGGAATGTTTTTCTTATCTTTTTTATATTATTATGGACAATTTATATAATCATTTAAAGATTATCATCTTATTTCGTTATCATCATCATATCATCATTTTTGCAATTTTTATCATCATTTTTGCAATTGTTTTATTATTATTGCAATTTTGGGGTTTTAAGTATATATTTTTTCAATAAACTAATAAACCCCAACAAAAAAATAAATAACAATAATAATAACAAAATAAAGATTCTATAATAATTTTTATATCATTATTTAATTGTATCGTTTTACGAATTTTTTACGTTTTTAATAATTTTTTTTTTCAATTATCTACCATACAAAAAATAAAATGATAAAATAACAAAAAAATACAAAAACAATATTATAACCACACATTTTTATTATTATACTTATATTATTATTATTATTTTTATTATTTCGATATAAAGATTTTTTGGGAAAGATATAATAATTAAGATAATATAAAAAAAATAATAATAATAATAATAATAATAAAAATAATATAATAATAAAAAAATAATAATAATAAAAATAAATAATAATTTTAATAATATTCAAATGTTTTTCAAAAATTTTCTTTATTCTCACATTATATCATTTTGTTATGATTAAAAAAATTCTGGTAATTTTTATCATTATTACCCTAAAAAATTGCCGAATCACCAAGAAATCGAAAAAAAAAAGTAAATTTTTGGAGTTTTCTCAAAAGGGTATATTTCCTAGATTTTGCCGCTTTTTCGACTTTTGGGGAAAGTTTTTCTTTATACCTTTTTTATATATATGGACAAATTCCCGTATTTTCATCATCATATCATGATTATCATCATTTTATCGATCATCATCATTTTACATTATCATCTTATCCATCATTTTCATCATTATTGCAATTATTTTCATCATTTTTGCAATTGTTTATCATTGTTATTGGCAATTATTGGGTTATAGTATAATATTTTTGCAATAGACTAATAACTCACAACAATGATAATAGTAATAAAAATAATAATAACATAATAACGATTTTATAATAATTATTTATTCATTATCTTTAATTAAAAAAAAAAAAAGTATCGTTATTACTTTAATTATTACTGTTGTTAATAATTGATTTTTGCAATTTACTACCAGTACAAATAATATATGATAATTAATAACAATATAATACTAATACATATTATAATACCACTAGCATCTATTATATATATACTTATGCTTATTTTGTTATTGTTATTATTACGAATAATAGATTTTTTGGCAATGATACTAATAATTAAGATAATAGTAATAATAATCACAATAATAATAATATAATAATAAATAATAATATATTAATCATTTAATAATATTCAAATGTTATCAATTCGTCTTATTCTCACTTTATCATCATTATTGTTTGATTAATACAATTCTGGTAATTATTATCATATTACCACTATACTTGCCCGAATCACCAAAGAAATCGACAAAAAACGTCGTTTTGGAGGTATACTCTCAAAAGCTATTTTCGATAGATTTGCCGCTTTTTCGACTTTTGGTAATGTTTATTTCTTATACTTTTTATAATTATATATGACCACATTCTCTATTATCTCATCGTTATCAGATTATTAATCATCATTGTTATCGTTATCATCATCATTATCATCATCATTATATTCATTATTGCAATTATTTCTCATCATTATTGCATTGTTATAGATTATTATTGCAATAATTGGAGTTATAAGTATATATTTTTGCCATAATTACTATAACCACTAACATAATATATAATACAATAATAATAACAATAATAACGATTTTATAATATTATTTATATTCATTATCTATTAGTTCGTATTCTGTAATTATTTCCTGTGTTATATCTGATTATTTTTGCAAATTATACCATACTACCAGTAACAAATAATAATAATGATAAATAACATAATATATGACTAATAACAATTGATTTAACCACTAGCATTATATTATTAGACTTATACTTATTATTATTATTTTTATTATTTTACGATATAATGATTTTTTGGCATGACTAATCAATTAAGATAATAGTAATAATAATAATAATAATAATAATAATAATAATAAATAATAGAATAATAATAATGATGATAATAATAGATAATAATAAGAATAATAAATAATTCTAATAATATTCAATGTTATCGAAACTTCTCTATATTCTCATTTTATCATCATTAGATAGGTTATGATTAATACAATTTCTGGTATTATTATCATTTATTACCCTAATAATTGCCGAAATCACCAAAGAAATCGAAAAAACGTCATTTTGGAGTAAATACTCTCAAAGGCTAATATTTCGCTAGATTTTGCCCGCTTGAGGGGGGGGGAATTTGGGATGTTTTTCTTATATCTCTTTTTATATGATATATTGGACACAATTCCTTCTGTATTATCAACTCCATCGTTATCATTATTATCAGCATTATCATCGTTTATCATCATCAATTATCATCCATAGTTGCAATTATTATAATCATTATTGCAATTGTTTCATTATTTTGCAATATTGGAGTTATAGTATATATTTTGCAATAGATACTAATAACCCGACAACATAATAATAGTAATAACAATAAGACTATTATACAATAATAAACTATTTTATAATATATATTTCTATCATTATCTTAATTATTACGTTATTACTGTATTATTACTGTTATAATAAATTTTTTTTACTTTTTTTTTTTTTTGCAATATACTACGCGTACAAAGTTAATAATAATGTAATATAACAATAATAATAATAATAACAATATTATAACCACTGCATTATTATTATTATACTTATACTTATTAATTATTATATGTTATTATTACAGATTAGTAGATTTTTTGGCATATCCAATAATTAAGATAATAGTAATATATACCAATAATAATAATATAATAATATTAATAATAAATACTGATAATAATGATTTAATCTATTCACAATGTTATCAAATTCTCTTTATTCTCACTTTTTAATCAATCATTATTAGTTTGATTATACAATTCTGGTATTTTCATTATTACCCTAATAATTGCCGATCACCAAAGGGGGACTAATCGAACAACGTCCATTTTCGAGTATCTCTCAAAGGCTATATTTCGCTTAGATTTTTGCCGCTTTGTGCGACTTTGGGAAATGTTTTTCTTAGACATTTTTTATATTATATATGACACAATTCCTTATTATCATCATCGTATCATGATTATCATCATTATTATCGTTTATCATCACATTATCATGCATTAATCTTACATCATTATCATCTTATTGCAATTATTATCATGATTTTTGCATTGTTATAAATAAGTTATTACAATTATTAGGAGTTATAATAATATTTTTGCAATATACTAATAACTACAACAATATAATAGTAATAATCAATAATAATAACAATAATAACATTCTATATAATTATTTGGTCATTATCTAATTAGTATCGTTATACTGTAATATTACTGTATAATAAGTATTCTGCAATTATACTGACCAGTACAATATAATAATGATAATAATAACAATATAATACTAATACAATTATTATTACCCACTACATTATTTTATTATACTTATACTTTTATTATTATTGTTATTATTACAGATATAATAGATTTTTTGGCAATGATACTAATAATTAAGTATATAGTATAATATAATAATAATAATATAATAATAATAATATAATAATAATAATAATTTTAATAATATCAATGTTTATTCCAAAATTCTCTTTACTATTCTCCTTTTATCATCTTATTCTTATGATTAAATACAATTTCCGGTAAATTAGTATCATTATTACCCTATAATTTCGAAATCCACCAAAGAAATTCGAAAACGTCGATTTTGGCGTATCTCTCAAAGGCTATATTTCGCTAGATTTTGGCGCTTTTGTCGGGGGGGGGGGGGACTTTTGGATATGTTTTCTTATACGCTTTTTTATATTAATATGGAGACAGGGACACAATTCCTCTTATTATCATCATCGTTATCATGGATTATCTATCATTGTGTATCGAGTATCATCAACTCATTATCATCATTATCATCATTATCATCATACATTATCATCATTTATTGCAATTATTATCATCATATTGCAATTGTTTATCAATAATTATTGCAATATTGGAGTTATGTATATAATTTTTGGCATAATACTATACCCACAACAATAATAAATAGTAATAACAAAGATAATACAAGAATAAACGATTTTATATATAATAAGTATTTATATCCTTATCTAATTAGTATGTATCTACTGTAATTATTACTGTTTATAATATTATTTTGCAATTATACTACCAGTACAAATAATAATAATTGTATCATATAACATAATAATACTATTTACAATATTTAACCACTAGCATTATTAATTATTATACTTTATAACTTAATTATTATTATTGTTATTATTAGCAATATTATATGATTTTTTGCATGGATACTATAATTAAGATAATAGTAATATAATAATAATAATAATAATAATATATAATAAATAATAATAATAATAATAACAATAATAAAATAATAATAATAATATTTTTGATAATATTCAAATGGTTTATCAAAATTCTCATTTATTTCACTTTAATCATCATATATTGTTATGGTTAATCAATATCCTGGTTAATTAGTATCTTATTACCTAATATTTGCCGAAATCGACCAAAGAAATCGAAAAACGTCATTTCGGAGTATACTGCTCAAAGGCTATATTTCCGCTCAGAATTTTGGCCCTTTTTCGACTTTTTGGAATGTTTTCTATACCTTTTTTTAATATTATATTATGGACCACATTCTCTTTAATTATCACATCGTTATCATGAGTATCATCATTATTATCGTTATCATCATCATTATCATCATTATATACATTATCATCATCATTATCAGCATATATTGCAATTATATATCTTCATTATTGCAATTGTTATCAAAATTATTATTGTAGATTATTGGAGTTTAGTATTTTTTTGCATAATACTAGTTTTTTTATACCACAAACAATAATAATAGTAATAAACATAATAATAACAATAAATATCGTTTTATAATAATTATTTATATCATTATCTAAATTAGTATCGTTATTACTGTAATTAAATTACTGTTATAATTAATTATTTTTGCATTACGTACTACCAGTACAATAAATTATAATGATAATACTAACAATAATTAATACTAATAACATATTATATACACTACTTCTATTATTAACTTATACTTATGTTATTATATGTTATTATTACAGATTAGTAGATTTTTTGGCATGATACTAATATTACGTATAATCTTAATAATAATAATAATAATAATGATAACGAAAAATATAATAATAATAATCATAATTAATTAATCAACTTTAATAATATTCAAAATGGTATCAAAATTTCTCTTAATTCTCACTTTTATCATCATTATTGTTATGAATTACTACAATTCTGGTGAATTATTATCATTAATTACCCTTAAGTGCCAAAATCACCAAAGAAATCGCAAAAACGTCATTTTGGATACTCTCAAAGCTATAATTTCGCTAGATTTTGCCGGCTTTTTTCGACTTTTGGATGTCTTTCTTATACCTTTTTTATATTATATATGGACACAATCTACTTATTATATCATCATCGTTATCATGATTACCATCATTAATTATCGTTATCAGCATCATTATCATCATTATCCTCATCATTATCATCATTATTGCAATTATTATCATCATTATTGCATTGTTAGTCATTATTACTGCAATTATTGGAGTTATAGTATAATATGTTTGCAATAATACTAATAACACAACAATAATGATGTATAACATAATATATAACAATAATAACGATTTATAATAATTAGTTATATCATTATCTTAATTATTATCGTTATTACATGTAATTTATTACTGTTATAATAATTCTTTTTGCAATTAACACCAGTACAAATATATAAATGATAATAATAACAATATCTACATACTACAAAGATTAATACCACTAGCATTATTATTATTATACTTATACTTATTATTATTATTGTTATTATTACAGATATAATAGATGTTTTGGCATGATACTAATAGTTAAGATAATAGTAATAATAATAATAATAATAATAATATAATAATAATAATAAATAATATACCTTGCTTTATAATAACTACATTCAAATGTTTCAAATATTCTCTTATTCTGACTTTTATCATCATTATTGTATGTTAATACAATTCTGGTAATTATTATTATACCCTACTAATTGCCGAATCACCAAAGAATCGAAAAAACTGTCATTTTGAGTGAGCTCTCAACAGGCTATATTTTCGCTAGGATTTTGCCCGCATTTTTTCGACTTTTGGAATGTCTTTGCGTACATCTTTAATAATTATATATGGACCAATTCTCTTATTATCTCATCGTTATCATGATTATCATCATTATTATCGTTATCATCATCATTACATCATTAATCATCATCATTATCATCATTATTGCAATTATTATCATCATTATGTGCAAATTGTTATCATTATTTTGCATTATTGGAGTTATAGTATATATTTTTTGACATAATACTAAACCACGAACAATATATAGTAATAACATAATAATAACATAATAACGCTTTTATATAATTATTTAATATCATTATCTTAATTATATCGTTATTACTGTCATTAATTACTGTTAATAATAATTATTTGCAATTATACTACCAATACAAATAATATAATGATAATAATCATAATAACTACTAGAATAAGCAATATTCTACCCACTCATTATTTTAATATACTATTTATACTTATTATTATTAGTGTTATTAGTTACAGATATAATAGATTTTTTGCATGATACTTAATAATTAGAGATATATAAGAAATAATTAATAATAATAATAATAATAATAATAAAATAAATAATAATTAATACATAAAATTTTAATTAATATTCAAAATGTTGATCAAATTCTCTTTAATTCTCACTTTTATCATCATTATTGTTATGATATAATACAATCTGGTAATTATTATCATTATTACCCTAATAAATTGCCGAAATCACAAAGAAATCGAAAAAACGTCATTGTTAGGGTATCCCTCTCAAAAGGCTATATTTCGCTCAATTATATGCGCTTTTTCGACTTTTGGAAATGTTTCTTATATTTTTTTATATTATTATGGCCCCCATTCCCTCTCTAAATTATCATCATCGTTTCATGATTATCATCATTATATCGTTATCATCATCATTATCATCATTATCATCATTATAGCATCGCCCAAATTTCAATTATCATCATTATTGCAATATTATCATCATTATTGCAATTGGTTTATCATTATTATTGCAATTATTTGTAGTTTATAGTATATATTTTTACAATAATACTAATAACCGAAACAACAATTAATAATAGTAATAACAATAATAACGATTTCATACTAATTATTTATATATTATCTTAATTAGTATCGTTATTACTGTAGAGTATTACTGTTATGACATAATATTTTTGCAATTACTAACCCATTACAATAATAATAATGATCATAACTACAATAATAATACTAATAACATATTATATCCACTAGCAATTATTATTATTATATACTTATACTAATATTTATTATTATTGTTATTATTAAAGATATAATAGATTTTTTGGCAATATATACTATATTTAAATAATAGTCGTATTATATAAATAATAATAATAAAATAATAATAATAATAATAATAATAATAATAATAATATTTAATAATATTGAAATGTTATCAATTCGTCTTATTCTCACTATCATCATTATTGTTATGATTATACAATTCGGTATTTTAGCTCATTATATACCTGATAATGCCGAACTATCCCAAAGACAATCGAAAACGTCATTTGGAGTATACTCTCAAAAGGACTATATGCCCCGTGTTTTGCACGCTTTTTCGACTATTTGGGAATGTTTTTCTTATACTTTTTTTAACATTATATATGGACACTACTCCTCTAGTATCATCATCGTTATCCATGATTATTCATCATTATTATCGTTATGCATCATCCATTATCATCATTAATCATCATCATTATCATCATTATTGCAATTATTTATCATCATTTTGCAATTGTTATCATTATTATTGCATTATTGGAGTTAGAGTATATAATTTTTGCATAATACTAATACCACAACAATATAATAGTAATAACATAATAATAACAAACTACTAACGATTTTATAATAATTATATTTATATCATTATCTTAATTATTAATCGTTATTACTGTATTGTACTGTTATAATAATTATTTTTGTACAATTATACTACACCATACAAATAATAATAATGATAATAATAACAATATATAAATACTAATAACAAATTATAACCACTAGCATTATTATTATTATACTTATACTATAATTATTATTGTTATTATTACAGATATAATAGATTTTTTGGCAATGGAGCTTTTATACCCTAAAAATAATTAAGATCATAGTAATAATACCTAATAATACATAATAATAATACTGAATAATAATAATAATAATACATAATAATAATAATTTTATATAATATAGTCGAATGTTTCAAAATTCTCTGTTTCTCAATTTATCATCATCATTTGATTATGATTTATACAATTCTGGTAATTATTATCATTATTCCCTAAAATAATTGCCGAAATCAACCAAAGAAATCGAAAACGTCATTTTTGGAGTATACTCTCAAAGGCTATATTTCGTCTAGATTTTGCCGATTTTTCGAACTTTTGTGAATGTTTTTCTTATACCTTTTTTTATTATATTATGGACACAATTCAAGAGGTGGATCATCATCGTCATGATTTATCATTCATTTATTATCGTTTATCATCATCATTTCTCATTATACATCATCATATCATCATTATCATCATCAATATCATACATTATGTGCAATTATTACATCATTATTGCAATTGTTATCATTATTATTGCAATTTATTGGAGTATAGTATTATTTTTGCATAATACTATAACCACAACAAATATAATAGTAATCCAATAATAATAACCAATCCTCCACGATTTTATAATAATTATTTATAGTCACAATTATCTTAATAAGTTCGTTTATTACTGTAATTATTACTGTTATATATAATTATTTTTGCAATTATACTACCATCAATAATAATTGATAATCATACATAATAATACTAATAACATATTATAACCACTAGAATTATTATTATTTATACTTATACTTATTTTATTATTTTGTTTATTATTACAGATAGAATAATTTTGTGGCAATGATACTATAATAAAAAATAATAGTACTAATGATGATGACAATAATAATAATAATAATAATAAAAAAGTACTAATAATCATATATTATAATTTTAATATAATATTCAATGTCATCTATCAAATTACTCTTTATTCTCACTTTTATCATCATTATTGTTATGATTGATACAATTCTGGGTAAATTATTTAAATCATTATTACCCTAATACTTGGCCGAAATCACCAAAGAAAATCGAAAAAACGTCATTTTTGGAGTATAACTCTCAAAAGGCTATATTTCGCTAGATTTTGCCGCTTTTTTCGACTTTTGGAATGTTTTTCTTATAACCTTTTTTAATATTATATTGGACACATTCCTCTTATTATCATCATCGTTATCATGATTATCATCATTATTACGTTATCACATCATATCATCATCATCATCATTATCATCATCATTATCATCATATTGCAATTTATTATCATATTATTGCAATGTTAAAACCCCCCCTCAATTATATTTGTCAATTATTGAGTTATAGTATATATTTTGTGTTGCAATAATACTAATAACACCAACCATAATAATAGTATAACAATAATAATACATAATAACGATTTTATAATAATTATTTTATCATTATCATACTTAAATTAGTATCGTTATTAACTGTAATTATTACTGTTATAATAATTATTTTTGCAATATACTTAACCAGTTTACAAATATAATAATGATAATAATACAATAATATCTAATTTACCAATATTTATAACCACTGCATTAATTATTATATAACTTATACTTATTATATTCATTGTTATTAATTACAGATATAATATATTTTTTGGCAATGATACTATAATTAAGATACATAGCAATAATCATACATCATAATAATAATAATCATAATAATAAATAACTAATAATAATCTAATAATATAATAATAATAATAATAGTTTTAATATATTCAAATGTTATCAAAAATTCCTTCTTTATTCTCACCTTATCATCATTATTGTTCAGATTAATACACTTCTGTAATTGATTATACATTTTTACTCCTAATATTGCCGAAATCACCAAAGACATCGAAAAAAAAAAAAAAAAAAAACCGTCCAATTTTGGCGTATACTCCTCAAAAGGCTATATTTCGCTGAGATTTTGCCGCTGTTTCGACTTTTGGAAGTTTTTCGTATACCTTTTATATTATACTATGGACACATTCCTCTATTATCATCATCGTTATCACATATATCATCATTGTTTATCGTTATCATCATCATTATCCATCATTTATCATCATTATCTATCATCATTATCATCATTATTGCAACTATTATCATCATTATTGCAATTGTTATCATTATTATTGCCAATTATTGGAGTTATATATAGATTTGTGCAATAATCGAATAAACCACAACAATATAATAGTATAACAATAATAAATAAACAATATACGATTTTATAAGATTATTTAATCATTATATCTTAATTAGTATCGTTATTACTGTAATAATATACTGTTATAATAGTTATTTTTTGGCAATATCCTACCAGTAACCAATAAATACATAATGACATAATAAATAAAAAAAAAAACCATAATAATACTAATAGACAATATTATCAACCACAGCATTATTTATTATTATAGCGTATACTTTATCATTATTCTTGTTATCTCATTACAGATATAATAGATTTTTTTTGTGGCATGATACTAATAATTATAAAATAATAGTAACTTAATCATAACAATAATAATAATAATATAATAATAATAATGATAAGATAATAATAAAATAATAATAAATAATTTTAATATATTCAAATGTTTCAAAATTCTCTTTATTCTCACTTTATCGATCTTATTGTGATGATTAATACAATTCTGTGTAATTATTTATCATTATTCCCTAATATTGCCGAAATCACCAAAGAAAATCGAAGAAAACGTCATTTTGGAGTATACTCTCAAAAGGCTATATTTCGCTAGATTTTGGCCGATTTTTCGACTTTTGGTAATGTTTATCTTATACCTTTTTTATATTTATATAATGGACCCAATTCCTCTTATTATCATCACGTTATCATGATTTCATAATTATTATCGTTATCATCACCTTATCATCATTATATCATCATTATCATCATCATTATAATAATCATAATAATTGCAATTATTATCATCATTATTGCAATTGTTATCATTATTATTGCAATTATTGGAGTTATAGTAATATATTTTTGCAATAATACTATCACCCACAACAATAATAATAGTAATACAATATAATACAATAGTAAACGATTTTTAATTATTACTTATATATCATTATCTAATTGTATCCGTTATTACTGTAATTATTACTGTTAATATATGATTATTTTTCAATTATACTACCAGTAAAAATAATGTAATGATAATAATAACAATAATAATACTAATAACAATATTATACCCACTAGCATTATTATTATTTTACTTATACTTAGTATTATTATTGTTATTATTACAGATATAATAGAATTTTTGCTGCATGATAATATAAGTAAGCATATATTATAATAATACTAATAATAATCTAATCATAATAATAATATAATAATAAAATACTATTTTAATAATTAAAAGAGATTCCAATGATAGTTATCAAAATTCTCTTTGATTACTCACTTTTTATCATCATTATTGTTATGATTAATACAATTCTGGTACTTATTATCATTATTACCCTAATAATTGCGAAAATACACAAAAAATGATAAAAATCATTTTGGAGTATCCTCAAAAGGCTATATTCGCTAGTATTTTGCCGCTTTTTGACTTTTGGAATGTTTTCTTATACCTTTTTTATATTAATATGACACAATTCCTCTATTATCATCACGTTATCATGAAATTATCATCATTATTATCGTATATCATCAAAACATATTTCATATTTTTCCTTATCATCATTTTGCAATTATTATCATCATTATGCAACTTGTTATATTATTATTGGACTCATGATTTTATTACATATTTTGCAATAATACTAATAACACATACATTATAATAGTAATAACAATAATAATCACAATAATCACGATTTTATATGAATTATTTATCTCATTATCTTAATTAGTATCGTTATTACTGTAATTATTACGTTTAATAATATTTTTGCAATTATACTACCAGTACAAATAATAGAATAAATAATAATAAATAATATATAATAACAATATTATAACATAGCATTATTATTATATACTTATACTTATTATTATTATTGTATTATTACGATATAATAGATTTTTTGGGAATATACTATATTAACATAAAGATAATAATAATAAATAATAATAATAATAATAATAATAATATAATAATAATATTAATAATATAATTATAATTAATAATATTAATATATATTATAATTATAATTAATTAATATAATATATATTTTATATAATATTAAATGTATCAAAATTCACTATTATCTCACTTTAATCATCATATATTATGATAATAAATAATTATGGTAATTAATTATCAATATATTACCCTAATAATTGCCGAAATCACAAGAAATCGAAAAAACGTTATATTTGAGTATATTCAAAAGTCTATATTTCCTTGTATATTTTGCGTATTTAGAACATTGGGAATTTATTATCTTATTACCCTTATATTGCAATCATGAAACAATCCCATATCTCATATCGTTATCATATTATCATCATATATCGTACTATATTTCATTTTCCCATATTATCACTTTGAATTTTTTTAATTTTTTGCAATTATTGGAGTCAAATCTTTTCATATACTAATAACATATATATAATCATATTACATATACATTATCATATTATCATCATATCTTAATATCATGTTATAATTATTATTGCAATTATGGAGTTATGTAATATATTATTCAAAATAATAATAACAACAATA
>NW_023658917.1:0-22617 GCF_015228065.2 Penaeus monodon
AGCAGCCAATCGCAAACGTTTCCTTTTTTTATTTTTGCTGACATAGGGGTTTTTGTGGCAGCGAGCTGGTAAAATGCTCCCCCCTCTGAAAATTTCCATGAAATTTCATTTCTCCCCGAACGTCCCCCCGGGAAAGGGGGATTTGCCCTGTTTTTTTCGCAACATCTGTGGACGGGCCGGGGTTTTGCACAGAACCAGGGGGTGCTGAATGCTGGATTCCCGTGGGGTCATATGTACTGTAACTTATGAGGAGGTGGAAACCCTTTTTTTGGTGGGGTTTATTTTCATCTTTCTGGGGTCCTTTTTTTTTTTAACCTTGTCGTTTTGGGTTTTTTTTTTTTTTGTGTCTTTCCTCTGTTGTCCCCTTTTTTCCTTGTTTTTGTCTCTAGTCTCTTGCTGTTTCTTCTCTATTTTTATCTTTATCCCCCTGTTTATCCACCATCCCAGGGAATGTGAATAATTTAGATAATTGAGATACAAGACTCAGGTGCTTCGCTTTCCGTCTTTAATAGCAAGAATATTGAAAATGGTGCAAATATCCTAAAAGGAAATAAAGCTGGTTGAGTGCGGCCGGATAAGAATGACCTTAATTGAGTAATGATAAAAGATTTTGAGGAATTTACTATAGGTGACTTTTCCGCAATTAGCAAGTGATGCATATTATTGCCATTACTATGATCTAACACATTTCTAATTTACTAAAAACATCTACAGTTACCATTATCAGGTTGCTACAGTTACTTATCATTTTTTTTCGATGTATCCAGTAACTTCCACGGCTTTCTCATTGAACTGACAGACACAAGCTCCCTTTGGATATTTTCATCAATAATAATTTCCTTCCCCAGTCAAGGTCGACGTTTGATTTATTAAAACAAATGCCGTTATACCTGCACTATTCAGGCTAGTGATTTTAGAACCTTCATCCGTCGCATATCCAATAAAAGCCCCACATTGGCATTTCAAAATTACGTTCTCGCTACTTGTGCAAAAGCAGCGTGTCTGAGAGTCTGAAACATCTGCGATTATACTGTTATGTTATATATCTACCTTTTATATTGCAGATTATTTTATCTGAGTCGAAAGAAGAATAGAGGGTATTATTATTATTATTATTATTATATTATTATTATTATTGATTATCATATTATTTATTTTCTTTAATTCTACGAAATATTACTGGTTCCTCAGCTATGCAGTCATTAATCATCAATATGTAAAGAGTTCATGGCATAGGGTGATATACGGGGCACAATTCAAAAATAGCAATGATGGCATTATTAACAAATGTAAAGAGATATAGTTGTACCTTTAGATACAGTACCTGGTTTCTGTGGTCTTTAAACATGCTTCATTTTGGTCCAAGGTTTGAAAAAGTGTGTGTGTGTGCGTGTGATGTGTGTGGTGTGTGTGTGTGGTGTGTTGTGTGTGTGTGTGTGTTGTTAAATATTAAATGACACTATTGAATATAAGTACATATATATATACGATATTATATATATGTATTTTATGTGTACACACACACAGTATCTTTCTCTCTCTATCGTCTCTCTCGCCTCTCTCCTCTCTCTTCTCTCGCTCTCTCTCTCTCTCTCTCTCTCTCTCTCTCTCTCTCTTTCTCTCTCTCTATCTCTTCTCTCTCTTCTCTCTCTCTCTCTCTCTCTCTCTCTCTCCTCTCTCTCTAGATATATATATTCTAATATATATATATATATATATATATTATTATATATATATATATATATTTACATTATATATAGTATATATATATATATTTATATATATATAATAATATATAAAAATATATATATATATATCTATATATAATAAATATATATCTATAATATATATACACATTATATATGTATGTATATATTATAAACTATATATCAGTATATGTTATAAATATATTGTGTGTGTGTGCGCACACACACACACACACACTCACACACACACACTCACCACACACACACACACAACGCAAAACACCACACACACACACACACACACACCACACACACACACAAACACACATTCTTATATGTACGCATATGTACAATATCTATTCTATTACACTAACAATATATAAAAATGTTACACCATATTATACGTCATATACGACCAGAAAAATCCTGTAATTATATTCCGAAGCATAAAAAAAAATACCAGACAGTAATTACCCGCTAAAGTTCATTACGTGAAAACACCAAATAATGATCTATCGATCGCTAATAAACAGCCCGGAGGTTATTTCGCTCGTCATAGCGCTATTCGCTTTTAGTACCGAATCCAT
This sequence comes from Penaeus monodon, assembly GCF_015228065.2. Lineage (NCBI taxonomy): Eukaryota > Metazoa > Arthropoda > Malacostraca > Decapoda > Penaeidae > Penaeus > Penaeus monodon. The sequence continues at coordinate 2,294 of NW_023658917.1, forward strand.
GTAACCACTTATGGCATTGTTTATTTGTGTGTATATGATATGTGTGTATGAATATCCTATATAATATATATATAAATATATAATATATATAATATATATATATATATATATACATTATATCTATAGACACAGATAGAGATAGATAGATAGGGCAAATATCCATATTCATACTTCATTTATACAGAGGTATATATGCACACCACCATACACATACACGCACACACCACACACACACACACACACACACATAAACATGTATATATAAACAAATACATATATATCCTATATATTTAATATAGCTATATATATGTATAACATATACAAACATATATGCATATATATATTCATACATTTTATATGCATATATATATACTATATATATATATATATATATAGATATATAGATAGCTAGATATATAATATATATAGATATATATATAATGTGATAGGAATAGATATATTACATGTGATAGATAGATTAGATATATATATATGATATATTAGATAGATATATATAGTATATATAGATAGACATATATATATATATATATAAATATATATAGAGAAAGTGTGAATTAAATATATATATATAATATATATCTATATATATAATTATTATATATGTCTATTTACACACCCCCACACACACACACACACACACAACACACCACATAATATAGTAACTATAATAATATATAATCTATTTTAATATATATATACTTATATATATTACTATATATTATAATATACATATATATATATATATATATATATACATATATATATATATAGAGATAGAGAGATATAGATAGATATATATAAATATATATATATATATATATATATGAAAAGGGAAAACAGCCACAGTAGAAAATGAAGCTACATTATATATGGCTGTTTCCCTTTTAATCTTAAGTGACACGATACTGTGTTGTGTTGAGTTTATATATATGATATATAATATATATATTAATATATAGATAGATATATATATATATGTATATATTATATACATTATATATATATATATATATATATATATATATATATCTTTATATTATATTACAGATATCGAGTGCAATTACAAAACGCAACAAACCCAGTTGAGTAAGAAATGAAACACAGCGTGGAGAGATGAATAAGAGCGGTCCGTTTCTTCGACAAATGTGAAATGAAAAGAAAACGAATTATAAGAATTCGCGCGGACGAGCAAACCGGGCGCTAAAAAATGAGCAGCGCTTAGGAGGAGCACGACACTGCAGTGAAATTGTGGGAAAGAAGAGGGCATGGTGTGAGGGAGATAGGCAGGAGGGAGGGGAGGCGGGTAGTCAGTGAGATAATGAGCAGAGATGGCTGGATAACAAGGTGAGCAGAGTAAGTGTGTGTAGTACGAATATCTGCGAAAGTGGGAAGTATAAGTAAATTAAAAAAAATAAAAAGCAGGGGCAATTAGGGTGAAACAAAACAAAAATTTGTGATAAAGAATTTAAGACGAAACGTAAACTGAAAACAAAATGCAAGAGCAAAACGTACATATACATAATGATGAACACATGATGAATATGCATGAATATATAAATATAAATAAATATAATATAATATAATATATATATATATATAATTACATATTATATATATGTATATATACATATATATTTATATATACCTCAAAAGAAAAGAGAGAGGGGAGGAAAGGGAGGAAGGGGAAGGGAGAGGGGAGGGAGAGGGAGAGGGAGAGGGAAGAGGGAGAGGGAGAGGGAGAGGGAGAGGGAGGGAGAGAGAGACTAGAGAGAGAGAGATGAGAGGAGGAGAGAGGAGAGAGAGAAGGGATGGAGAGAGAGACGAGGAGACGAGAGAGGAGGAGAGAGGAGGAGGAGAGAGAGAGAGAGAGAGAGCATTTTTCCCTTACCTACTCAGAAAATTCTACCAGCCCAACCCGAAATTTCTACCTGCCCTATAACCGACGGCAATTTGCAGAGGTATATGTGGGTTTTATCGGATTAATCATAAAGATAGGGGATTACATATGCTCCTTCATATATTATGTTTTTGGTCCTACATCACAAAAACCAAGAGTAGAGTAAAGGTCAACTTTCATATATATTTAAGACATTTTAGCATACCTATAAATATTCAATGGAATATCAAACATCGAAAGGATCCCCCACTCTTACCTCTTTTTTTCATAATAGATTAATAAATGGTAAACAGATAATATTTTCATTAATTCGAGAAAATACATTGAGCTAAACAATGTAGGTTTAATTATACTCCGTCGAATCTAGGAAATGAAAAACTGGCAACCTTACCTTACTAGGAAGGTTCTCCGATTCGCCAATTCTCTTTTTGAGAGCAGGGAGAAAATAAATGGGTTAGGCAATCAAGAGTATGGGTATGAGTTTTAACAATGTAAACACAGTACCCAAGTTTCAGATACACTTTATAAAGTAAGGTCTAAATAAATCGACGCATCTCAGAGATTGGAGTTAGTGCCAGTTTGCCGTTTGATTTTAAATTCACACCACACACACACACACACACAAACACACCACACACACACACAAACACACACAACACACACAACACACACACACACACAACACACACACATATATTTTTCTTTCTTTCTTTCTTTTTCTTTGTTCTTCTTTTTTTTTTTCTTCTTTTACTTTCTATTTTTTTCCCCGTGTTTTTTAAAAGATCGGAAATTTTGAGATTAATAACAATTACACTTGACACACTTCTTTACAAACACACGGTAACTAAATAAGCTTCAAGAAAAGATAATGGAGGTATGGGACATTATGAAAAAAGTTTTGCGTTGGACCACACACCTTACAAAATCCGGACGTCTGTAAGAGTCCAAGCATTACCAATACGTAATAAATGGTAACAAAATTATGGAGTCTTAACGTGAGTTGAAATAGGCTATTCTCCGAAGTCACTATTAAAAGGGTGCTGGCTGTATGACATCAGTAGTCAAGTTAGCATAAACGATGAATCAGAAATAAAATGTTCATCATAAAAAAATGCACTGTTAAAATCTCCAGATTCTGTGACTAAAATGTATGTAAAATAAGATAAATTTCCGCAGAAGAGTCTTTACCCTCAACGCCCCTTCGTTCATCTCGAACGAACATCAGCAACGCTTTCACAGCTGATTTTTACAGGGTTCCGGATAAGTTTCATAAAACACAAGGAATGTATAATGCTTTCCAAATAATGACAGTATTTTTACTTCTTAATCCTGTTCTTTGGTTAGTAGGAAAGAAATACAACTCAAACAAACAGAAACGTATAAATACGTAGTATTATTCAGAGGGGTATATTCAAATGATATGGCTGTGTTATGCAGTACGTGCTAGTGGTGTTCGTGTGGTGTGGTGTGAGTGGTGTGTGTGTGTGTGTGTTGTGTGTGTGTGGGTGTGTGTGTGTGTGTTGTGTGTGTGTGTGTGTGGTTGATGTGGTTGTGTGTGTGTGTGTGTTGTGTGTGTGCGTGTGTGCGTCCTGGTGTGCGCAAAAAACCATCATTAATCATTATACGTGAGACTAATAATATATTTAACATATTAATCCCTAATAATACAAAATATTGTCATTTGGATTATTCAAAATTACCATCACATTTTTATTACCTTAGACAGTCTTCCGGCCCACGCACACCTCCCTCGAAAAACTACGTCAAATAGTTATCTCTCAACCTTGTTTGAAACAGAAAAAGCCATGTAAACAAAAAAGCTGTTGATTTTGATGAGTATATTTTAACTAATAGCTCTTAATTCTTCTTCTAAGGGTCGTCGTTGATGCCATAAGTATTTTTTTCGTAGCCTTTGCGAAATCCTTACTTCATTCAGGCAATCAAATAATACAATACCTTTAACAGTGCTTCAAGCTTTCAAGTATAAAGAAAATGGCAATACCGTTCTGTTCTTTGACATGGAGTATTAAACTGTAAATGCAGAATGTAACCAGTATATTACTTCATATACTACAAAACCTTGATTGGTAGAAAAAACGACAATGCAAAAAAAACCTAGATTTATTGGAAATGAGACCACAGTTTCGAAATCCACCTGGAGTCAACTTCAGGTCCTTGCTTTCGGTGGGCTGTCTTCTGTCTGTATATATTATTTGGGTCATATATTACAAGCTGCTTCGTTTCTCTCTCTCTCCTCCATCATATTTTAAAACAATGAAAAACCAGCATAATCTAGTAGTCAGTTAACGTAACGGCGCGAAAAAAAGAATATAAAAAATAAAATGGAAAACGCAGATAAATCTTCATACTTCAGTTGTAGCAGGAAATATCCCCCCACCCCCCCGGGAATAACAGCCTGGGTTGTTTTTCCTCGGGGAATTGCAGACGTAAAAGATATTTTTCTCATGTAGGCATTTTCCCCTAATAGAAACTCTTTTTTTTTTACGAATTACACAAGGGAAGCTACAAAATAATATATTTTTGTCGACACAAGAATTATATTAGTTTGTGTAGTACTTGTATAGTACTGAAGTGTTGAATTAATTTGAAGGAGTGCTCATTCAATAGTACATATGTAAGCATATAGTGTCTATGTTCGTCACAAGGTTTTCCTAAGATCTTCGTCTTCATACCCCTTGGTAGTAGCACCATGTGTATCAAAACACTGCAAAGAATTCATGGATCATTTAGATAATATTCGTGGCAACACTTGCCGATTGCATGTGTAGATTCCTTGGTAACCTGCAATACCATATATCTAAAATGTAAAACAAACACACACACACACAACACACACACACACACACACACCCCCCCCCCCCCCCCCCCCCACCACACACACACACACACACACACACACACACACACACACACCACACACACACACCACACACACACTACACATAATGTAACCCAGCTTTGTATATGTGATATTACGAAATATGTGTATGCCAAAGTTATTCAATTTATCTGTGTTAATTTACATTGACTTGTATAAGTCTTAGGTATTGTCCACAGCCTCTATTCCCCCCCCCCCCCCACACACACACATACATATACAGTATGTCCATTGCTTCTTTACCTGTTTATTCATCTCTCGTTGCCACACTAGACATTCAAAGTGTGTGTGTTGTCTATCCCTTCTACAAGCGCTATGCATTAATCATCCACCAGTGAAGTCATATGTTAAGACGTGATCTATGACCATCTTCACGAGCACTGTAGGAGATGACAGGCAGACTCCATGAGGGGAGCCAAGGAGCAAACACCTCGCTCCTTGGTGCAGCCCGTTACTCCATCTACTATATAATAAAAGGAGTCAAGACAATTTTGGGTCGTCTACTTAAGAATCCTAAGCTTCGCCACCTACCATACTCTTTGTAGGCCCATCATCCGGCTCTTACCAAACTGGTGGCTTAGGGGTGACTTTGAATCAGCAACAGCGCCTCCGAAGTTGCATGCACGCATCAACAGGCACCACTCTGCCCGAGCACGCAATACTTCAATCATAGTGTGAGCCAGTCCTCCTGCCGAGATGCCCCAAGAGGCCGGAAACCGATGCTGTCCCGCCTAGCTGCTGAAACTCCGAGCACAGCAAGTCACGCACTCTCAACACCTGCAACTTGACCCCTCAAACCTGTATCATTGTGCCGCCAACGCTGTGCAGATTTTGCGAAGAGGACCCCAGATGGGACCAGGTATCACCAAGACGCGGACACCCAAAAATTTCTACACGAAGTCGCGACAAAGCAGGAACAACATCATACTGCTGACCGTGTCGCGCACGACTTGCTCACCACGCAGGCTCCAAATATCCCCGTTCAGCCGCAAGGGCTCTCTGCCTCGGTCAGCCGTGCATTTTTCCCAGGCCTCTCCTCGCTCGCACTGACCCAAAGACCCGGAGATGAAGGTTTGTCAAACAAAAATCAGTGACAATGCTTAGCTTTTCCCTTATTTTATTTTCATTTTGTGTTCAATGGCGTAATCTCGACGTATTTAATTGTGAATTTGAAGTTTTTGTTTTTTTTTGTTTTTCAGTCTGCGCTTCAGTTGTCAGTAAGATGTATTCCTTTGCAGTTATGAGTTGCCTAAACTAGATTCGCACTCGTATGTATTCCTGTATTACCGCCGCCTGAGGAGGCTCTCCCTCAGCGCCGCCGCTCTCTCGCATTCTGTGTTCCACGACGCCTGAAGACGGGATTTCCTCAGCGCCGCCCCGTTAAACGTAGTCTGAAGAGCCGCGAATATCGCAATCATGGCATCCGTTAGCACTCATATAACTAGCAACCGATACCGATATACACACTGCGTCATACAGTAGTGCGTCGTTTTTACGTTTCTCACGGCTTTTTATAACATTGTGCCACAGTTCTCATGTACTTTTCTTGTGTTCAACTACATTTATGTAAATGAGGTTTGATTATGATGGGGACCATCATTGGAAACAAGGGAGATATGTAACCCAGCTTTATACATGTGATGTACTGAAATCTGTATGCCAATGTTATTATATTTATTCTATTTCTGTTGTTATATTCTACATGACTTGTATAATCTTATATATTGTCACTGGCCTATATCCCACACACACCATACATAAAGTATGTCCATTGCTTTACCTGTAATCGTATCTCGTTGCCACAACTAGATTTCCAATGTTCTGTGTTGTCTATCCCCTTGCCACAAGCAAGCTATGCATTGTTGTAAACATTACCTTTCATCACCAGTGATTGTCATATGTTTAGCACGTGATCTATGCCATCTTTAGACCACTGTAGGAGATGACAGGCAGACTCCCTGCGGGGAGCCAAGGAGCAACACCCCGCTCCTCGGCGCAGCCGTTACTCCATTAACTATATAATAAAGGAGTCAAGGCATCTGGTGTCTACCTTACACCCTAAGCTCGCCACCTACCCTACTTCGTGTAGGGACCATCATTCCGGGCCTACACCACGCACACACACACACACACACACAGAGAGATGAGAGAGAGAGACGAGAGAGAGAGAGACGAGGAGAGAGAGGGAGACCGAGAGAGAGGAGAGAGAGAGAGGAGAGGAAGCGAGAGAGAAGAGTTGAGGAGGAGAGAGAGAAGAGAGAAGAGAAGAGAGTACGAGAGAGAGAGAAAGGGATGCGAGAGAGAGAGAGAGAAGAGAGATGCTCTTTCCCTTCAACCATATCCTGAAAAAAAAAATCAAAACGGAAAAGTTATTACCTGTAACCTTCTATTGAAGAAACCATCCTTTTATTTCCTCTGCTGAAAGTCAATTGCATCGCATTGCAGAACCTTCCCTCATGGCACCTGCGTTCACTTGGGAGAATTGCAAATGCAATTCCCTGCACTTCTGCAAGCCAAAAGGTGAAATATCAATCACGCCTCCTTTGGGCCCCGAATTCTCTAGTGTAGTTTCAGGGACATGCGTATGGATGATAGCGTCTGGAGCTGAAAACGCCGGGCAGGGGCGAAGTATAATCATTGCTAAATGATTTGACCAGAAGGGAGAGATGGAACGCCTCATCAAACGGTCTACGTTCACTCCAATCTATAAGTTTCGTAATGGCAAAGAAATAAAGCTAAGTCTAAAGCATTTCAGAAGGAATTTGAAAAGAAAAACATTATCAAACTTACATACAAAGTTTCAGTCTAATACTAAAACAGGCACAACACATACCCACCGCGCACAGACACACAAAGAGGGAAAGAGAGAGAGAGGGAGTAAGGGAGAGAGAGAGAGAGAGAGAGAGAGAGAGAGAGAGAGGAAGGAGAGAGAGAGAGAGACGAGAGAGCAGAGATAAGTCGAGAGAGAGTAGAGAGAGAGGAAGAGAGAGAGAGAGAGAAAAGGTCAGGGAGCATTTAAAGAAGAATATTACTGACAATCTATATCTACAGTGTATTTATCAATTCCCCATCAAACTATAAGTCACCTAAATACTCGTATAAAACAATTATTCTTTCGATATAAATTCGATGTAAATAAGCCTCAATCCCCAAAGCCTTTGTAATGGAAGTATTTCTCTTTGATGTCTGTACAGATTCCAACCGACGAGCCCGGGTACTACACAGACGGGGGAAAGGGGGAGGGAAGAGTGCGTAGCCACTCATGTTCAGATTCAACCGAGCTTTAATTACAATAAATAGTGGGCTGCTATAAATTCACATCAATGTACGTTCCTTATGAGATGCATTATGGGAAGTTTTATAGCAGTTGAAAATGGAAAGAAGACTGAACAATTTAGCAGGCTTGTTCCTACACTGTACTATCAAATGAATTCCTCACTAGTATGCTGTATCTGACAAGAGAATGAGGCCATTATATAATGGAAACTATGACAACGGGGGGAATTATATAGCCGTTCTAGACGACCGTCATTGTTAGGATAGGGCGTAGGCCCTACGATTGCAGTTTCATATTTTACATAATGCTTTACTCTTCTTCTTTTTTTATAGTAAAACACACCACACACCACCCACACACACACACACACCACACACACACACACACACACACAACACACACACAACACACACATATATATATATATATATATATATATATATATATATATATATATATATATATATATTTATTATATATATTTAATCTACAGCAGTAATAATTTCATAGTTTAAGCAGTCCTTCGAATATTTATAAAGATTTTAGGGCCTCTAAGAAATTCACTTACTCAGCTGTTTCCGTAGTGCTATACATGTATTCTATACGTATAGTTGATATAAAAGGTATTGAATGAGAATAATATCTTCACAATACAAGGATGTATTTTGGGTTTCGATGTGTCTTCGTCAGAAATACATATAACGAAACCTGTTCAAATACATCTCTTGATTGAGAAAAGATGTTCATTCTCATTCATACTTTTTACACTAGTCAATATGAATTAAGTCAGTATAGTTTAGTAGTCCGCTATGATCCCGTTTTCTTTTGTGGACTGGGCCCTATTAAGGATAGTCCGATATGCGAAGTTAGCCTCGCCCGGTCTGCCCATGAAGGGAGCCCGGCAAACTATTGAAACTGAAAAACCAGATGTTTGGCCAACTGAACCACTTCTATGTGGTTACTTCCAGTGTTTTATTTTACATTTCTCTACTATACCTTAATATATGGAATAGTAATAATTAGGAAAGGGTTTGTAAACTATCTCGATATGTTAATATCAGGTGTATATAACTGAGTATTGTGCTAATATTAAAATCAAAATTGTGTTATTTTAGTACAAAGCTATTCAGCCAGGCTATTTTTGTAATCTCACGGTGAATTTACAGGGAATAACTGTTATTAGGCTCGTCATGATTAACTCCCAAGTAAACGTCAACAAACCCCATATGTGAAGCACTTTAATAATAATTAATATAGTGTTATATAGATTTCATTATGAAAGTTAACAGAGGAAAGTTGTATTTTACGCATGTAATGAGATCCATTATTTTTTTTTTATCTGAGTTAATATCCTAGATGATGTGATATTTTCCTTATTAATACGAGTACTTTTTACTTTGGCTACGTGTGCCGAGATAAGATTTTGGTAACTGGGTATATTTTGTCCACAATCGTACGAAACAATAAACTACTTAAGAAAAAAATTACCTGGATATATGTGCGAGAATATATTCTTAGGTGCCCAACAATTTTTATTTATTGTTTTTTTTTATCTCTGAATAAAAAAATTGTGACCATCAAATCTAACAGTTAAACGCTTATAGGAGAGAACCAGAGAATGTAAATCGGAGAAAATAAGTAAGAGTAAATCAAGAGGAATAAATCAAACTATTAAGGAATAGCGTTAACCAAGTCCTACCAACACTCATGCCCCTCTCCGTGCCATCAAAGACTAGGTTCAATAAATCTGACAGTTTCTTAGAATGCGGATGCCTAACCTACCCTCATCGAAATAAACAATCTTATTTTCTTTATAATTTTTCCCTTGATATCCTCGATATGAAGGAGATTGAATGACCCTTGCAGTAATGAAATGTGACTCGAAATGGTTCACTACGCAAAGGCACACTTATTTACATTAAGAATAAGCTAACAACTTATCAGTATCGAGGAAAGTGCATATTGATATTTACCTAATATAATGAGAAACGTAACATACATTCAGGCTAATAATAGTTTTGCTAATATTGTCTCACCAGACATCTCGATTTCCGAATATGGCAAAGCACGATTCAAGACTCATTTTTCATTTTATTTCTTGAGAAATTGCTGCAGATCTGATTCATAGAAGAAAAAGAAGATATTGATCAAGGTCATGTCTACTGCAGATTATACGATTAGATCAATAGTATTATCGAATGGACAGCTGTATAAGTATACATATAACAAGTGACGCATGTCCGGGAGTTACAAGTAAATTGTTTGGTCATGTGACCCTTGTTGATACGGCCTGTTGACGGTCATTCCAAAAGTATAGAAAAGGTATGAATGAGAATGAATATCTTCACAATACAAGTGATATATTTGACCGGTTTCGAATTATAACTCCGTCAGAATGCGTGAAACCAGTCAAATACATCTCATGTATTTTGAAGATATTCATTCTCATTCATACCTTTTCTACATTTGTTTTTGCATGGTCTTATATATTTGTAGGGTTTCACCGGAACAAATTTATGTAGCGTCATTCCCCAAGGTACTCGGGTCTATCAGTATCCAAGCTTCCTTTGTGTCAGTTACCTTCCAGGACTCAAGTAGTTAGTCCGATTGCGTGTATCATACACTATAAAGTCGTTAGACTTATTGAGGTAATAAGCAAGAGAACTGCTTTGATAATAAAAAATGATAATAAACAAACAAAAAAAAAAGAATAAATAAATAAAAATAAATAGATAAATTAAAAACTAGAATTTCTCTATTGTAAGGTCCTTCAAAAAATACGGTTAACCCTATAACGACAGGCGGCGTAATATCATGTCCTTCCAAGAAAGGGAAGACAGCAACATATTATGTTGCAGGAGTCTTGACGGCGTTCACAAGCCTCGAAGATGATTTTGTCATATATATTTACAAGAGTGGACATTTCTATCACGTTCCCTTATATAAATGTATCTGTAACTCACATATACATATTTGTATCTCTCTCTCTCTCTCTCTCTCTCTCTCTCTCTCTCTCTCTCTTTCTTTCTCTCTCTCTCTATCTCTCTCCTCTCCTCTCTCTCTCTCTCAACCACTCACTCACTCACTCACACTCTCAATCTCTTCTCTCTCTTCTCTCATCCTCCTTCTCTCTCGACTCTCCTCTCTATATATATATATTATATATATATATATATATATATATATATATAGAATAATATATTATATATTATATAGGTATATACACACACACACATATGCATCTTATATATAGTATATATATCTATATATATACATCTATAATATCTATATATATATATCTATATGATATAGATACATACATACATACATCATACATTAAATACATTGATATATACATACATGCAATATATACATACATACATACATACATACACATAAACTATATATATATCTATATATATATATATATATATATAATATATATATAGATAGATAGATAGCGTAGATAGATAGCTAGAGGATAGATAGTAGATAAATAGATAAGAAGAGAGATAGATAGATAGATAGTAGATAGATAGATAGATAGAGACACACACACAAACACACACACACACACACACACACACACACACACATGAAATAAATATATATATATATATAATATATATTATATATATATATTGATATATATATAATATATATATCTATATATATATATACATAACACAACATACATACAATACATATATATAATAACATCTCTCTCTCTCTCTCTCTCTCTCTCTCTCTATCTCTCCTCTTCTCTATCTATATATTATATATATATATATAGTATATATATATATATATATATTATATATATATATATACAATCATACATTTTTTTCTTAATCTGTCTATCAGTATCTTTCTGACTGTCTATCTATCAAATACATAGACACCATGTGTGTTTGTATGTGTACCTTGGTATGCTTTATCGAATCATGATATTAATCATAAATATAGAGTATATGAATTTATAATTGAAAATACAGGTATATGTACATGCCCTGTCAATGCTACAGCTAGATTCTATTATCAGTTCAGTGTACCATTACATGGCAAGTGGTGCAAGATTGGAAATAACACATGGGAGAGCCTCAAAATGCAAATGAATCGCAAAACTCTTTCATATAAAGCAGTTATCACAAACCAGAAAGCTTAGCTTCAAAGGTCTCAATTAGTAAGAATTTACCCCTGTAGGCATTAAGATGCGCCCTAGATGGAGACGGCCTCCGCAACGTTATAAGGTTATCTCGAAGAGACAGAATGAATCAGCTGGAACGAATATAAGAAGAGAGAACAGAAGAAATAAAAAGCAGCTAGAAGAATTAGAAGAGGAAAAGGGTACACCGCTGATAGAGAGAGAGAGAGAGAGAGAGAGAGAGAGAGAGAGAGAGACGAGTGAGACAAGCGAGAGAGAGGGGTGAGGAGAAGAGACGAGAGAGAGAGAGAGATCCTGCAATATAGTGCAACATTAGTGCAATATATTGCAAGAAATGACAGAGGGTACTAAGACATAAGCAGCTGATTCCCCAAGCTGACAGGGGGGCTAGAACCTCGTCCCATTAAACCATAAACTTCTTTTTGTAAGCGTTAATTTTCGTGTAACCTTAAACACACTTATACTACAAAAAGAAGTTTGAGTAAAAAAAAAAAAAAAATGCTTAAGAATGCTTAAGAAGGAAAATTCTATATGCAACACACATAGGAAGGAGAATGAATAAAAACAAATTTCGCAATCTTATGAAAGCATACTGATTTTATGACAAAAAAAAAGAAAAAAGAAAATGCTGCTTATTACCATTACCCTTTTCCCTTCGTTAAATTAATTATAAACACTTTGACTGTCCACAGCTAATTCCCCAATCAAAATGTAACAATGAACAGTACCAATTCCGGGTATTACATTCAGCAATAGCACTCTAGTTTAAAAGACAATGATCGTTATATAATTTCAAAACCATGAAAAACGATCACTCCATAATATTCTCACTGGAATGCTGTTGCAATATAGAATAAACAGCAACATTCCGTGGGCATTACGTATCCTTTTACTATCAGAACATTAGCACATTCCACAGTAAGAAGCATACCACGCCACAGATTTGTCTTAAGATTTGTCTTACAGCGATCCATCACACAAACTGCGAGATATAGAGCACAACACACGCTCGTTAATCATCTTACGCATGATTCACCACAGTTACACAGATACGTACAAGCGCATTCGTTCGTGCAAAAAAAGAGAGGAGGGCGAGGGGCAAGTTATAATGCAGTTTGATTGGCAGGTGAGTTTGTTTAATATTGTTTTAAAGCATTTCACACACACATGCACGCACGCACGCACACACACACACACACACACACACACACACACACACACACACACACACACACACACACACCACACTCAAACTCACACTCACACTCACACTCACACTCACACGCACACACACACACACACACACAACAACAAACACACACACACACACACACACACAAACACCACACACACACACATACACAGGGTTACGCAAATTAAAGTTCAAAACTTTTGAAAAATATTTTGGTGCAGTTTAGTCTTTTATTGAATATATACAACTGCTCTCCGATTACAAACCGATATAAAATGCTTTGATGATAAGGGCCATTTGTCAGGTCCAAATGGAAAAAAAATGCATCACGACCAATTTTAGTAATGAAATCATAAATAAATAAATAAATAAATGAATAAATAAATAAAAAAAATTATATATATATATCATATTATCATATATATATATATATATAATATATACAACACATACATACATACATACATACATACATACAAACCCCAAGCTGAGTAGACAATCCACGAACCAAATCACACACCTAAAATGAACAAACCTTTTCTTTTACACACTCCTTCGTACAATAAATTTAACCAGAGATAAAATACATCACATATGTCTCTCGGCGCCTGTCTCTCCCATCCAGGAAACGGAACAATACACGTTGACTGAAGCGTAATCCACTAGCTGGCAACTCGAGATCTCTCTGGATGCACATCTTCATAATTTCCCATGGGATGAAATTGTCTCTCTCTCTCTCTCTCTCTCTCTCTCTCTCTCTCTCTCTCTCTCTTTTATATTCATCTTTCTTTTTTTTTGTCATTTTCTTTTAAATTTCACATCGAACTGATCAGTTGAGCGAAGGGAACGTGGACCTCCCTGAAGATGCAAGGAATACGGAAGACACGATGATTTTTCAACTCTATCAAGAAATAGGTCATTTCCTTGTCATTATATCTTGAAGGAATCGACCGGCTCTTGAGCACAAGGGAAATCCCGCCTCAGCAGACGAGACCCGTCGTGCACTATTCCTACAGGTGCCACGATACATTTCTAGAAGAACGCGTGTGGGTGTTCTCCATTGCATTAAATTTAGACTGATTTATTCCATAACGCTGGTGCCTCTATATCCGCTAAATTCTCGCAAATTAGATAGTTCATGCTTAATAAAAATGTATCATCATATCAAATTTATGGAATAGGTAGAATATTCTTGTTTAAAATTAATGTATATATATATATATATATATATATATAAGATATATCAGATATATTATATATATTATATTATATTGCTACAAGCCCAGGTAGGCGTGCTAGGTGGTTTACACTGAAATTAGGTGGTTCAGGTACCCGGGTTGCCGTCGCGACCTGCCATAACCCCGCGATTAGCGCGTTGAGGGGGGTCGTGGTGAGGAAACGGAGGAGTGAGAGGACTTGTGGATCAACCGCCACACGATCAACCACCACTGGGCTTTTGGTTTGATTTTCTATGTTGCTTTTTGTTCATTTTCTTGGTTAGGGTTGTTTTCGGGTTACGATAGGATTAGTGGCGATTCACTGAGATCGCGTAGGCCATATGATGTATTGTATATAAGATAATCGATAATTTAAATGTAAGGAACTTGGTTACTCTTTCATGTCTACTCTAAAATTACTCAACAAGCCTAAATAAGGAATATAGATAAATACCTACCAATTTAATACTTACAAAATCGTATTATATAATTTACAGAAATAGAAGAAAGTAAAATGAAATGAACTCGCCTTCACTCGCTATTAGTTTTATTATGGAATCCGGTAGCCCAGCATCAGGAAGATGAAATAAGTATCTGGCTTCTGGCTTGTTTCAAAGCAGTTAAATTATTTACAAGCAAACTGATTCGATAATAAATGGGGGCTGACCGGGATGTGTAACGTTTGCCCATTTGTTTTGTTTAGCGTTGTATTGACGGAATCGTTGCTCATTCGCGTGCTTTTCTAATGGCAGTGCTTCGAGTTGGTTTGTGCATAAGACTTTATATGAGTAATTAGTCCGTTTAGCTATCGTGCATTTGCCACGTGCCAGCTGAAAGTTATTTCTTGCCGGCTTGCGTTATTCGCGTGGGATTTTAGTTCCTTCCTGGGCCTCATAGTGATTCCTATGTGAGTATTGCAGTTCTCACTGCTCCCTTTTGTTATCAGCATTTTGATGGCGGTTATCGGGTTTACTTGGCCTTTTGCGATGTATTAGATAATCGTGGTGTGATTGCGTGTTTATTCATATTTGGTGTTAGATTGATTTTCTAGCTAGCTAGATTTCTTGGTCGCAATGCCTTTTTTAGTTCACGGTGGAGGATTTTGTAGCTCATCCTCGGCGCAGCGCTGGCGGGTTTGACCAAAGCCCAGTGGAGTGAGTTGGCGATTTATTATAAACTTTCTATTCAATCTTCATTTCGTAAACATATGATTCGTGACCTTGTCTTGGATAATTTGATTAAAATTAAGTAATTAGTAGAGAGGACGTTGAATCGGTGTTTCCAGCAATTCAGGGTGATGGTAATGTAATGTCCCCCGGTCAATATGAACTGGAGAAAAGTAAAATTGAGGTGGAGAAACTTAAGGCTGAAAATGAGCGTTTGAGGCTTTCTCAATGTTTAGGTGATATCCCGTATTTTAAACTTAATGAGGCTGTTAAATTTGTACCAAGTTTAATGAAGATGAGCCCGAATGTTTCTTTACGCACTTCGAGCGGACCGCCCATTTGCACAGTTGGCCAAGGGACAAATGGGTTTTGTTAATAGATAGCGTTTTCGTTGGCAGAGCACAAGAGGTGTTCTCCGCTATTGATGTTATCCGTGTTAAGGATTATGAGTATGTCAAAAGAGCTGTACTGAATGTCTATAAGAAGGTTCCTGAAGCGTATAGGCAAGAGTTCCGCAGCTGCAGTAAGGCCAGCGAGCAATCATATGTAGAGTTTATACGCCAAAAGCAACTTCTGTGTCGTAAGTGGGTTGAAAGTGAGCTCATGGTCCTAGATTACGAAAGTTTGCTCGAGCTAATAATACTTGAGGACGTAAAGAATTCGATGCCCCTGAGAGTACGCTCTCACGTCGAGGAGCGCGGACTACGTCATATATCTGATGTCGGCCCTGTTGCTGACCACTATGCCCTCACTAATCCTTACTTTCCTCATAGGTCACGTGAGTCTACCGCATCTCATTCAGACCAGGTGAAGGAGCTTTTTACAGGTGGCTCGAGAGTGGAGCGGAGAGTGGTAAGACAGCAAGTTTCCCAGACTCGTGATCGTGGGACCAGCGAGACTTGTGTGAGGAAAGTCTTTTGTAGGTATTGTAAAAGAACTGATCATGAAATTATCCAGTGCCCAAAATTAGCAACCAGACGTTCTCCTAGCACTCGTGAGCCTGTGTTACATGTTGACATAACGAACGATTTTCCCTCTCCAGCATCCTCATCTCATTTTGAAGTTAAACTTAATTCTGACCTCCCAACACCCTCTGAAATGCCTACCCTTGAGTCTATACATCCTTTATTCAGACCCTTCGCATCCACAGGTACTATTGGTTCCGACCGTTCGTCCGAGCATGCCCGACCAGTCGGTATCCTGCGTGATTCTGGTTCTTTAATCTCCCTGGTGCTACGGGATGAAATACCTTCACCGGAGTGCTATACAGGCGAGACGGTTTTCATAGACGGTGTGAGTGTAACGGGAGCGGATGGTGTACCTTTATGCAGAGTTTACCTGACATCAGAGTTAGTAACAGATTATGTCAAATTAGCGGTGGTTGATAGGATACCTACTCATGGTATTTCAGTTTTGCTGGGGAACGATCTCGCAGGAGACAAGATGCGACCATACCCTGTGGTCTCGCCTCACCCCACGAGCGAGAACAACACAGAGGAGTTAGAGAGAGAGCACCCTTCACTCCTTCCTGCCTGTGCGGTCACTCGCAGTAAGAGTAAAGGTCGTGCAATTAGTAATGGCGTCCCTGGCACAGAATTGCATGGGGATGTACCAGATTTTGAAAATAAAATTTTCAAAGAGGGATTTTCATTAAGGGATTTCTTTGAAGATTCCGTAGGGCGAGAGTATAAAGAAACTGAAGGCATTTTAAGGTACTAGTGAATCACCCATAACTAGGAGTAAATTGATTGAAGAACAAAGGATAGATGTACAGTTAAAAGAACTTTTTGATGATCTCGTTGATCAATCGGAGTTGGAAGAGTACCCGAACTGCTTTTACCTGAAGTCCGGTGTGTTAATGCGTCAGTATAGACCCTTGCATACTCCTAGTACTGACCCCTGGTACACAATTCATCAAATTGTTTTGCCTCTCCCTCTCCGTGATCACATACTTGCCATTGCTCACGATAATATTGCAGGGCATTTGGGAGTTACTAAGACGTACAGGAAAATATTTGAGCATTTCTACTGGCCTAAGATGAGACGTGACATAAGTAAATATTGTCGTACATGTCATATCTGTCAGGTTAAAGGTAAACCAGGCGCTGGCGTTTCACCGTATCCACTTATTCCAATTCCAGTAACTAACGAACCTTTTAGTAAGATCGTTATAGACTGTGTCGGCCCCTTGCCTAAGACGAAACGGGGTAACCAATATCTGTTGACTATTATAGATTCAGCCACACGGTACCCCGAGGCCATCCCTCTTAAACGCATAACCACAAAGAACGTTGTGAAGGCTCTCGTTAAGTTTTTCACTCAAGTAGGACTGCCATCCGCGGTGCAGTCAGACCAGGGATCCAATTTTACGTCTGGTTTATTTGAGAAAGTGATGAAATCACTGGGCATTCAACAGTTTAAATCGACTGCTTACCATCCACAGAGTCAGGGAGTAGTGGAGAGATTCCACCTTACCCTCAAAACAATGATTAAAGCTTACTGTTTGGACACAGGTTCTGAATGGGATGATGCTATAGACCTACTTTTATTTTCGGTGAGGGATAGTGTGCAGGAAAGCCTGGGATATTCTCCCTTTCAGCTCATTTACGGTCATGAAGTAAGGGGTCCTTTAAAGGTCTTAAAGGAGTGTTGGTTGTGCGAAGAAGAAAGTGTCCCAGCGGCCACATACATAGTTGATTTTAAAAACAGGTTAAAGTCAGCACTTTCTTTTGCTCATGCTTGCTTAGGCAAAACACAACATAAGATGAAAAAGCGTTACGATGAAGTAAATAAAGTTAAAGTAAGGGAATTTAAGGAGGGAGATTTGGTATTGGCACTCCTCCCCATGCCCGGCCAGCCACTCAGATCTCGATATTCGGGTCCCTTTCGAGTGATTAAACGTGTATCTGATGTAAATTATATTCTTGCTACGCCCCACAGACGCAAGAAAAAGCGACTTGTGCATGTGAATCTTTTGAAAATGTATCATGCAAGGGATGGACAGACAGTGAAAGATAGAAAAGTAGATGATGCAAAGGATGTAGCAGTGGTTGTGCCATGTGACCCCGGTGATATTGGCAATGAACCAATTGTTCCAGTGATAGAACCAAATCTGAGCAACACGTATTTACTAGACAATCTAGAACAAAAACTCTCACACCTTTCTGATCCCCAGGTAGCCAGTATTAACCTTCTTCTGCAGGAGTATCCGGAACTCTTTGGTGACACGCCCCGCACTTGCCCTCTGCTCGCTCATGATGTCAAGCTGAGTGATCCAACTCCCATTCGCCAAGCTCCGTATCGTCTCAACACGGGGAAGCGGGAGTTCTTGAAAAAGGAGGTCCACCGATTGCTGGAGCAGGGTATGATTCGACCCAGCTTAAGTCCCTGGGCATCCCCTGTGGTGCTGGTGCCAAAGGGCGAGGGAGATTACCGTCTGTGCGTGGACTATAGGAAGGTGAACAGCGTTACTGTAGCAGACTCGTACCCTCTTCCACGTGTAGACGACATCATAGACGACTTGGGTCAGGCACGTTACCTGTCTAAACTGGACCTGCTACAAGGTTATTACCAAGTGCCACTGACGTCTCGTGCTGTTCCTGTGTCATCTTTTGTAACTCCTTCAGGGCTGTGGGAATGGACTGTATTGCCCTTCGGCTTCCGGAATGCTCCTGCCACCTTCCAGAGGCTCATGACCTATATTACTAGTGACCTAGTTGGCGTTAGATGTTACCTGGATGACCTGGTGGTGTGGAGCGAAACCTGGGAGGACCATCTGATTCGCCTTCGATCCTTGTTCCAAGCCCTGTCAGACGCCAGCCTTACCATCAACTTAAAGAAGAGCGAGTTCGGACACGCCCACGTCACTTTCCTTGGTCATGTCGTGGGTCAAGGTAACGTTGCGCCTATTGGTGCTAAGGTCGAGGCCATTCTGCAGTATCCAGTCCCGGAAAGCAGGAGGGCGTTGATGAGATTCATTGGCATGATCGGCTATTACCGACGCTTCTGTGAAAACTTTGCGCAAGTTTCTGCTCCATTAACTGATTTGCTAAGCACAAAACGTACTTTCAGATGGACAGATGAGTGTCAGAGCGCCTTTGACGGGCTCAAGTGCGTCTTAGCCAGTGCCCCTGTGTTACAAGCTCCCGACATGGAAAAGCCTTTTACGATCAGCGTAGATGCGAGTGATAATGGTGTTGGTGCTGTTCTTTTTCAGCCCGAATCGAGTGATGTTTACATCCGGTGTGCTACTACTCTACAATTCAAGACCTATCAGAAATCGTATTCCACGATAGAAAAGGAAGCTTTGGGATTTTGCTTGCTTTAGAAAAGTTCAAGTTTATTTGACATGCACGGCTCATCCGATAACTGTGAATACGGACCATAATCCACTAGTGTTCATGAAAAGGTGATAAAAATGCGTATTTGGGAAAAATTTCAATAATGGCTATCTTAGACAGTCAGTTATTTCATGCAGTTCGACTGTTACT
>NW_023658918.1:12500-22617 GCF_015228065.2 Penaeus monodon
GTCACTTGTGGCGGCTCTTGATGCATTTAGCAATGAGGCGAAGCCCCTAGGCCTAGAGGTCTCCTGGACCAAGACCAAGATTCAGGACTTTGGGGGCCTGTTAGGGGAACCCGTTCAGTCGATCCATGCTTGCGGCGAGGACGTTGAAGTCACAGAAAGTTTTACATACCTTGGTAGCGTAGTCCATATCTCTGGGTTGTCAGACCAGGAAGTCAGTAGACGGATTGGTCTGGCAACAGGAGCCATGAACTCAATCAACAAGAGCGTTTGGAGATGTCGGTACCTATGCAGAAGGACCAAGCTGCGTGTCTTCAAGGCCTTGATACTTCCAGTTTTGCTCTATGGAAGCGAAACCTGGACGCTATCCAGTGCCTTGGAGTCTCGCCTTGATGCCTTTTGTAACAAGTCCCTTCGCCGGATCATGGGGTACAGTTGGCAGGACCACGTGTCCAACCGGCGGTTACACCGTGAGACTGGCATGGGACCTGTTACTTGCATAATCCGGGACCGCCAACTCAGGTTATATGGCCACCTAGCTCGCCTCCCTATGGACGACCCTGCCCACCAGGTTGTCTCTCTGCGAGACAACCCTGGGTGGAGGAGACCTGTGGGACGTCCTAGGAGATCATGGCTTGGGCAGCTCGACGAGACCTGTCGTGAGGAACTAGAGATGGGCCGTGTGCCTGCCTGGAGACTCGCCTCGAGGGATCCACGTGGCTGGAAGCGAAGGGTGGATGCGGCCATGCGCCCCCGTCGGCGTTAGCCCCTTGATGATGATGAGGGAGGGATAAAATATTAGTAATATATATTTTGGTCAATATTAAAATATATATATAAAATATATAATAAATATATACAATTTATTTTAGATAGATATAAAATTTTTTAAAATATAATACACACACACCCCAAACACACATACACCCCGAAAAAAATACACACACAACACAATAAATAAGGTAATATAAAGAAAATAATATAATAATAAAAAAGAATATAATAGGTGGGGGTGTGGGTGGGGGGGGGGGGGGGGGGGGGGTTGGGGGGGTGGGGGTGGGGTGGGGGGGGTGGGGGGGGGGGGGGCACACACACAAACCCACACACACACCCCAAAAACCACACACAAAACACACACACACACCCCACCCCACACACACACACAAATTTTAATAAAAGGGGGAAGGAGATAGATAATTTTTAAAATAAGAATATAGGGGAGACAACTTTTGGGATAGAGATATATATAATGAATAAAAAGATTTTAAAATGAAAGATATATAGTTTATTATAGGTTGTATTATTAAAATAAATTAGATTAAAAATATATATATAAAATATATATATATATATATATGTATATATATATCTACATACAAAAACATATATTTTTTTAATTAGGTGTAGTATAAATATTATATAATATAAAAATTTATAAAATATATATATATATATATTTTATAATAATAATATAGGCATCAAATAATAAAAAATAATATTATATATATGATTTTAAATTCTATATATTTTATATATATAATATAATAAATATATAGATATATGCAAAAAATATATATAAATATATAAAATATATAAATGGCCAACAATTTTAAATATATATATATATATATATATATATATATATATTAATTTTATAATTAATATATTTGTGGTGTGTGTGTGTGTGGGGGTGTGTGGGGTTTTGTTTTGTGGGTTGGGGGTGTGTGTGTGTGTGGGTGTGTGGGTGTGGTGTGTGGGATTTTTTTTGTGTGTGGGTTTTCTGATTAGGGGTTTGAAACGATAGGTATTTTCTATATAATATATTATATATATATATAATAGATTATATATATATATAATATATATATATAATATATATATATAATATAAATAAAATATATAAAAATTTTATATATATATATATATATTAATTATATATTTTAATATATATAATATATAAAATTAATGTGTGTGTGTGTGTGTATGTGGGGTTGGGTGTGTGTGTGTTTCTGTGTGTCCTTTGGGGGGTTTTTGTTTATATACTCATGGGGTGTGGTGGATTAATATATATATATAAAATAAAAATTTTAATATATATTATAATATAAAAATAAATATATTTTAAATATATATATGGGTATAATGTTATTATTATATATATATTATATATATAATAAAATATATATATATATTTTAAAATATATATAAATATATATTATATGATATATGCATTAAAATATATAAAACATATAAATATATATATATATATATAAATATATATATTTTAATATATATATATATATATAATATAATATATATATTATGTATGTTTTGGATACCACCCCCACAAAACACACACACAAAACCACACACACACACACACACACACACACACACACACCCCACACAACACATATATATATATATATATATATAAATAATAATTTTATTTTATATATATATATAAAAATATATATATATTAATAGGTATGGGCATAAAATATAATATATTATATATAATATATATAAATTTTATAAGATTATATAGGTATAAAATATATTATAGTTTTAATATATATATGTATATATTTCATATAAAATGATAATATGTAATCCCATATATACATATGTATTAGATATATATTTATATAATATATATATATATAAATATATATACTATAAATATAAAATATAAAAATATATAATATATCATATATTAAAATATTTTAAAATTTAAAATATATATAAATAAATTATTTTATATGTACGTTTTATATATAGAGAGAGAAATATAAAGAATTAGTGTTTGTTGTATGTAAAACAAAAAAAAACTAAAAAATTTGAAAATTAATATATTTTATGCAATAAATTAATAAATATATATATATATATATTTTATTTTTATATAAAATTTTTAAATATATAATATATATATATGTATGGGATATAAATATATATATAAATTTTAATATAATATAAATATATAATATATATATATATACAACACTCACATAAACAAAAAACACACACACTTTCCCACGAAAAAAGGACACACCCCCATACACAATATATATATATATATATTTTTAATTATATAAATATATATATCAAAAAATTTTTTTTAAATATATTTTAAATTAATATATTATGGGTGTGTGGTGTGTGTGTGTGTGTGGTGTGCGTGGGGCGTGTGCGTGTGTGTGTGTGTGTTGTGTGTGTGTGTGTGTGTGTGTGTGTGTGTGTATCCCAACAAACACACCCCACCACACACACACACACACCCACACACAACACACCCCCCCCCCAAAAACACAATTTTTATATATATAATAAATATATATATATAAAAAAATAATATTTTATAAAATTTTATGTATAATATATTATATATAATAGATAAAATATATATATAAATATATTTATATTATTATAAAAGGGGTATGCATGTATATATATGTATGCATATATATATAAAATTTTAATATATATATATATATTATAATTTTTATCTATATATATATATATATATATAAAATATATATAAAAAATTTTATATAGGAAATTATATACAAAAAATTAGAGATATATATAATAGATATAAAATAAAAGATAAAAATATATATGTATATAACATATATATTCTTACATAATATATATATAAATTTATATATATAATTATAAAATATAAAGATATATTATATATATATATATTATTTTAAATATATGTTTTAAAAAAAATTATAAAAGATATATATTTTATTATATATAATTATATATAATATATATAATATATGTGTTTTGGGTGTTGTGGTGGTGTGGGGGTGTGTGGGTGGTGTGTGTGTGTGTGTGGTGTGTGTTGGGTGTGTGCGTAGTGGTGTGTGTGTGTAAATTGTTTTTTTGTTTATTTTTCTGTATAGGGGTTTGTAACGATATTTTAAAATTCATAATACATGTGTGGGGGTGTATGGGTGGATGGGTTTTGGTGTGTGTGTTTTTTGGTGTGTCCGTTTTGTGTTTGTTTATATACTTTGTGTGTTTGGTGTGGAAATAATATATATAAAAATATATTATATTATATATATAATATATAATATATATTTTAATATATATAATGTATAAAATGTATATGTAATATGCTTTAAAAGATATTTTATATATAAATAATAAAATATAGAATTTAGATATATATATATATTTTATATAATAATAAATTTAGAAATATATGCCTATATATATATTTTAATTTTAATTTTATATAATATATATTTTAATATATATATAATAATATAAAAGGTATATATAATATTATATATATAATATATATTTTAAAAATTATATATATATAATATATATAAATTATGTGTGTGTGTATGTATGTATGTATGAGGTATGTATGAAACAGGTATATATAGATATTTTCCCCCTTACTATATAAAAAATATTTTCCACATATATTACAATAAATGGTTTTATAGACTTTTTTAATATATTATATATTTTAAAATATATTAAAAATTATATATATATATATAAAATATATATATATATTATAGAGAGAGAGAAAAGGAGAGAGGAGAGAGAGAGAGAGAAAATAGAGAGCCCGACAGAGAGGGGAGAGGGGAGAGAGAGAAATATAAAAATATGATTTTGTAGGTATGTTTTAAATAAAAAAATAAATATTATATATATATTTTAATATAAATATTTTAAAATATATATTTTATATAAATATAATATACAGAAAAAAAACCCCACCCAAAAAAAAAAACACCACACAAATACACAATATATATATATTTTAAAATTATTTTAATTATATATATATATATATTATTTAGATTATATTATATATATATCTTATATAAAAATTTTATATATATTTTAAAATATATAAAATATAAATATATATATAATATATAAATAAAAATTTTATATATATTTGTTTGTTGAGAATTTGCAAAATTTTGGCTTCCCCCGGGCCTTCATTATGGCCCGGCCTGTGTCAGCTTTTATAGGGCTGTCTAATTTGTTGGTTGACACTCGGTGTTCCCGTGGCGGGGGGGATTGCCAGCAGGCGCCCCTGTAGCCGTGGGTAAGAATCTCGCATAATCTCTTCCCAGCACGGACGGCCTGGGTTCTGGGGGGTTTGTTTTAGGAATTGGTGTGCACGAAATTTCTCCAAGAAATGTCCCCCAAATGTGGCTTTGGGTCGCCGCAATGCATGCAAAAATCTCTTCCTTTAAAAAGGGTTTGGGAAATCTCCCATGCAAATGGAAACCCCCCAAAAAAAAAAAAAAAAAAAAAAAGCGCATTTTGTGCAGAATGACTTCGGTACCTCTGTTGTTTTTTTCAGAGAGTCCCAGGGGTTTTCATAGCCTGTGGCAGCCCAGGGGCCGGGGGGGAAACCTCTCTGTGAAGTGCGGGAGGAAGGATTTGGGCCCGTACCGTAAAATTTCCCCCAAAAGAAATTTTCGGCTCTGATGTATTATCAGGGTATTAGGGGGGCATAAACCGGGATTTCGGCTAATCTGTCAGCAAGCTCATTGGCCCCTGATCCCCCATGGGGGAACCCCGTTTATTTAAATTCTCTACCCTGAGCAAAAATCCCGTGCTATTTTTTTTTGCGGAGGTTGTCAGGAGGAGATGTTGAGTGGGGAGCGCTGCTGAAGACAGTCGACGGCTCCTTTGGGCCCCGTGCCCTTTCCCCCACGGAGTGTGGTCAGTGCCCATGATAGCAACTGCCCCTGCCCGTAGGAGGGGGGCGTGTCTGGTTTCCCTCCCGGGTATTGTGGCCTCTTTGTACGAAGCCGGGGCCTGCAGTGTGGGGTCAAGGGGTGACCCAATCCCCTCCCTGTAAAATGGGTTTCTCCCCCGGGGGGGTGATGGGTTTCAAGACCCTCGGGGTTTTTTGCCTTTTGGCTAGGGGTACAGTATTCATTCCTTTTTTTCTTGCCCGTCTCATGACCGAGAACTCTATCAGGTTTTTGCCCCCCGGCGGAGCTTCGAAAAATTTAGGGGGTGGGGAGGCCCTGCCCCTTTGGGCCCGGCGGTTTTTTTTTTGGAAAAACGGGTGGCGTATTGCACCCCCGGCTGTGTGAGAAGCCCGGAGTTCTTTGCAAAAAAGCTCGTTATCTTGTTTTAGGGTTGAAAATTTTTTGTTTGGCTTGTTTTCCGGGAGCCCGGATGACCTTTGATAAGAATTGTGCGCCCTTAGATTTAATTTGGAGGCCCCAAGGGGGAGAAAAGGGTTTTTCTCCCCTAGGGGGTTGGGGGGACCCTTTGCCCCCCCCTTGGGGGACCAGAAGACCCTGAAAAGGTTTTTTTTTTGGAGTCCAATCGGTTTTTTATATTTTTCTTAAAAGCCAATCAGAGCAAGGGAGGCATAGTTTTCAATGGGCCTACAGCATCACGTGAGTGATCTTAGTACTCTGGGGTTTGGGCCCCCATTTTTCTTCTACTCATTGCTCTCATGCAAGGGCCGCTTGCCTTTGTTCGGTCAAGCAGGTACTGGACCCCCTGGGGAAGGAGAGGGTTTCCCGGGCTTTTCCTTTCCCCCCAAAGGGGAGGGTTTTTCCTGAACCCAAATCCCCAAATCCATTCCCCGGTTTCAGAATTTTGCCTGTTAAAATCCTTTTCTCAGGGGCCATGGGTTTTTTATTTGGCTCAGAGTCTTTAGTACTGTCCCGCAGCACTCCTCGGATAACCCAAATCCAGACAACAGGGCTTTTTTTAGGCAGTTTTGGGCCCGTGGAGGGTGATAGCAAGATCGTTGCATAGGAATGATTTTTGCACCCCCCCTGGGAAAGGGTTTTTGTTGGGGGAACAGGACATTAGTGGGGTTAAAAAAGGGGTGGAATTTAGAACCCCCCCCCCGTGGCGTTCCAAATTTCTAGTGGCATGTTTTGGATAAAGGGGACCTTGGGGAATTTTAAATCTGGCTGTTCTATTTTAAAGTAGTCAAACCCATCCCAAACCAAGGGCTTACTTGATTCCCTTTTTTGGGTCAGGCTCTCCGAATGGCAAGAGGGCTTGCCAATTCGAAAAGGGCCCTTTTCCAGGCAAGGGAAAAAATTGCCCAGATGCGCACGTGTTTATTGGCCAAGGTGGCTATGTTTTGCGCTGGGTTCATGCCCCCCGGGGAACCCGTGGAAAGGGGTTCGTTTGTGGGGGCCCCTTTTTCCCTTGGGGCCAGTTCAGTTAAATCCTTGGCAGGCTTGGCCAAAACAGTGAGGAGAGAGAGGGAGGGGGTACTTCCCCGGGTTTCCTTTGGGGGTTTGGGATGGGCCTATGGAGCCCTCTTCCAGCTCTGGGGGAGAGTGGAAAATTTCCCCGGACGGGTTTATGATTTTCAGGAATGGGAAACTCAAATTTCCCGTCCCCGGCGGGAGATGATGGGGTACGAGATCCTGCACGCCGGGGCTGATTGCAAAATGGCTTTTTGTGCATCTCTTAGTTTCCCCCAGAGAAAAAAATCGTCTTGGTTACGGGTTCGGGTGCCCTTTTTCTGATGTGAGCAAGTCTGTCTGGTTTTTAGGTGTCTTTTCTTGCCCTAAATTCGGGGGCGACTTCGCTACTCGTTCCCCAGGGAACTCTTGGGCCCGTCTGTTTGGGCCCCTGCCTGGGGGGCGTGGGGCGTCATTCGGGGGTGAGCGGTGGTTTGGGGGCGCTTGACCCCTTTTCCCTAGCCCCTTTTGGGGGGTGGTACCCGGGGATCGAAAGATCCCACCATTCCAGCAAATTTTCCTGCCTCCTCTGTGGCAGGGTTTTCCTTTGGGGTCCCTTTACAGCCCCCCCTTAGGAGGGCTAGTTGTTCGGGGGTTTTTTTGCCTTTGGAAATTTTTTTCCCGGGCCAAAATTACCTGGGTTGACCTCCCTAAATTTGTCCCTTGAAGTACCAGGCGTCCCTTTTGACTCCTGGGGCCCAGGCCGAGTTTTGGGTATGGTCCCTGAGGGTTTCCTCACAATGGCATTTTCAAGTCTTTGGTTGTCCCCTTCCACATTTCGCCCCTGTTTGGGTTCATGCTTCCAAAACAGCGGGCCAAGGCGCTCTGAAAAAGCCTGCCCGTTGGGCCTTGTTGTTTTCCATTTGGATTCGGTCGTGGGATATTTTGGCTGGGCCCCTATCCCTGAGGGTTGTTATAGTGCCATAATGGTCACTAGTGACGGTCTCATCGACACGCCAGCCAATCCTCTCCACCAGAGTCCAGTGGCCAGGGTGAGGTCTAGGACCCCTCCTCTCATGTGTTGGCTCCTGGCTGTTGAGGGAAGCGATCTCGGGGAATGTTCAAGCACTTTTGGCTATGTGACGGCCAGCCGCACCCGGGTGCCCTGCAGGGAGCCAGGATGGGGTGGTGTGCATTGAAGTCTCCCCCTATGATCACTCGGTCGTGTGCGCGGAAGCACATACCTGGCTGATGTCTAAGCTACTACATGTTTGGGCCCGGGTGTACAATTGTACAATTTTAGGGGTCCCCCGGCCAGTTGAATCTCGACGGCAAGAGATTCAACATCTTTTTCCACAGTGCGGTGCATCAGCTATTGCGGAGCAGGGAATTGTTGCTTTTACCAGGGTCATCAGGCCTCTTTGCCATCGGAACGTTTGGCAGCGCGTCTTGTCTGGACTTGGTATCCAGGGGGTTGCAGGACAGGACTAAAGATCTCTGCAGCCAAATCCAAAGCCATGGTCTGAGACAGAGATTTTCGGCCCCAAAGCTAAAAATCCGGGGAATGGTTGGGGGGGGTTCGGGAATACCCCCCACCTTGGGGAAGGATGCCGGCCCCTTTCCCCTTCCCCCGGAGGTCCAGCCCTCTTGCCCGAAAAAGGAAAGGATTTGTCATGAGAGAAGAGGGAAAGAGCATAGGGGCCAGACAAGAGTACAAAGTAATTTAGTACAGCTGCGGGGCCCATTGTAGACTATCCCCCCCCTCGCTCTGATTGGCTTAAAGAAAATATAAAGACCGTTGGAGACAGCCCAAAAACAAAGCTCCAGGGTCTTCGGGTGCCCCAAGGTGGGCAAAGTCCTCAATCCTAGTGGAGAAAATTTCCCCCTTTGGCCTCACGAATTGATCTAGGGGCAGCACAATTTTTATCAAAGGTCTCCGGCCCAGGACCCAAAAGCCAAGACAAAAAATGTCAGACCCTAGAACAAGTAACGAGCGTTTGCAAAAACCCCGGGTTTACAAAAGCAGGGTATAATACGCCTCATAAAAAACCGCCCCGGCCCCAAAGGGCAAAAACCCCACACCCTGATTTTGCGAAGCTCCGCCTGGGCAAAAACCCCCGAAGTTTTCTCATCATGGATGGCAGAAAAAGAATAAATATTTACGCCTACCCTAAAGGCAAAACCCAGGGGTCATTGAAACCCATCACCCCCCCGGGGGAGCAGAACAATTACCGGAGGCCGTCGACCCCTTTGACCCACCTGAGGCGCCGGCTTCGCAGAAAGGGGATCCCAAAATCCTGAGGGTAAAGAAACGCTCCTCGTAAGGGGAGAGGCAGTTCTATCATGGGAGCACGAGCCACGCGTCCTGAGGGGAAAGGGCACGTGGTAAAACACCAGACTCCAAGGACCGTCGACTTCTTCAGCGGCTACCCACTGAAACTCTACCTCCCAAACCTCCCACATAGCACAAAGGGTGCTTCTCAGGGGAGAAAAAATATCATAAAGGGGTTCCCACTATATAGGGTCAGAGGCAATGAGCTTGTGAAGATTTGCCGAAAAACGGCCGGGTATGCCCCCTAAAACCCATGATAAATACCGAGCCGAAATTTATTAGGAGGAAATGTACGGGGCGGCCAAAACCTCCTCCTGCAGCTTCACAGAGAGGAAACGGAATTCCCCCCCGGCAGTGGATCAGATGCCAAAAGGCTATGAACCACGGCCCCTTAAAAAAACAACAGAGGTACGAAGCATTCTGCAAGAATGGCCCAGGTTACCACTGTGCATTTGGCAGTTTTTTACAAAACCCTAGAACGTGAAGGAGGTGTTTCATGCTTGCGGCAACCGAAACCCCCACTGGTACATTTCTGGAGATGCGGGACACGCAAACCTAAGACAAACCCCCCAGAACACAGCCCCGGTTGGTAAAGAGATTATGCGAATGCTTTCACCCCAAAAAC
>NW_023658919.1:0-22616 GCF_015228065.2 Penaeus monodon
ATCGTCGCTAGCTCACCTTGTTCTCCCTATCAAACATGCCATATCTCGCTGGCGAGGCCTCACCCTTCTCCTAAATCTGCTCCTCCTCCCCTCTCCCCTCGACTAAACGCGATGTTGTATTTACCGCGAGGATGTAAAAAATGGTGATTATAATCATAATTGGAGCTATAACATAACTTCACACAACACTAAATATGTATTGACATTGGTTGACTTAGAATTGGTGGTGCTTATAGCCATATCAAGCTTGGAGGTTCCTTGCGAAGAAACATAAAATTTGATAAACAGTAATATGGTCTTTCATTAGTAGTATAAAAGATAATTACTCGTATGACTGCAATACACAATCATCATAGTACAAACATTTGCCGCGATAAATTTGTCAGAATTTATAATTCCATCATTCATTCAAGTTTTGCTTCTCTGCTTTCCTCGCAATTATTTATTTTTTTCCCATTCGCAGACAGAAATACGACGGTAACAGGGCACGATTTGCTGTCTTCCGGGCATGTCACCTCTGTCGGAAGGAGCATTCAGATTCTGATAGAGGCTTATAAATACTAACAACCGCATCCGAGCCATTACATGCTAGTATTTTACCAAATTTCCTTATGTAAAAGTGTAATTTTTATTCTTAAATGACAAATAATGCTTACCAATGGTATCAATATATGTATTTTTTTGCATAAAAGTACCATCTAACCTTGTTATTAAAGAAGAAATATACCCAATCCTCCAATACATTTTCCAGCGAGACAAGTACATACGTCTGAGAATGCTGTACATTTTCCCACTAAATGCGCGACCGCCAATGGCACTCCTCACGGTTTGCGGTTTGTGGTTTCGTCAAGGTCACTGATTACGTCACGGTCACTGGCCTACTTTCACATTCATGTACGTGTGTGAGGGTGTTCGATTTTGTCGTATTTCCTACTCTGACGGACCTGACACTCTTTGAATAAGTTCAACATATTGATTTTAATAATGAACTTGGCAGGCATTCTTTCCATTTTTACCTGTAACTTTTTATCTTTGATAGTAGGAAGTCTGAGTGATCTTTTAGTTTTATTTTCATGTCTTAGCTTCACCAGACCCGGGTTTTATGCTGCCGTATTTCATTTGTTTAGGTTTGGGAATTTCTTTTTAGGCCTTCAGCTGTGAAGTCAGACTTTCTGGTTCTTCTTTGTTTTAGTGGTAAGGCCTTCAGTCAGAATCTCCACTTTAGTTCTTCGTATGCGGCAGTTTAAGCAATTTTTCATGCCTTCAGCATATTCTTTTACATTTTGTATTTTTAAGTTTGTTTTTTCATCGGTCAATTCTAGTATGTTATTCTATGTTTAGGGCTGAACATCAGAAAAAATGATTTGAATTCCTCCCCATGCTACCACTTTAAAGGGAATTCGAATTGACAGGGGTTAACCAGGTCCTTTGCGCCTGTATCCCTCGCCAGTATGAAGGGAGAGCAAGAGTTCTGCAAAAGAGTTGATGAACTGGGACGGGACCCCTGGTTTCACGGTGATGACACTGCAGCATTATGACAAAGTATTGTGGCGAAAAAGGGTAAAAATGAGTTAACGATTAGGATAAGTAGACAAGAAGGAGGTGAAGAGAAGAAAAGGACAGGAGAAGACCATGAAAAATTTGTGGAGTCGATGGCTGAAGTCCAATGCAGGAGCGATCCCCCACATTGGGCCCCAGCCCTCGTCTCCTAGACCCCCCCCCCCCCACGATAACAACGAGCAAGGGATTGGGGTGTCTTTGCAGTAATAAAATATTAAATTATTACTCTCGTGTGTTACTGTATGAGTGATTATCTTTTTTGTGATTCATTATATCATGCGATTCTCGTAATGGGCTATTTAGTATTGCCAAATTATTTTATATCTTTATGTAAAAAAAATGTGCGTTTACATTGTCTACACGCTCCTATAAAAAATAAAATATGACTGAATTTTATCAAAAGGAACAAACTCTTGTTTCTACAGTGTGTTCATGATTTACATATTATTTTCTTGAGCAAAATGGTCTCTTAATGAAAATAGTCATTTTAACACAATAACAAATAAAATGTGATAAAAGAATAAAAACAACATAGCTTTGGATTTTTATTATGAATGTTACATCATTATCTAATAAAGTTAAGATACAAGGAGTTATACAATTTGTGAAATAAATCCATTACATCTTCACAAATACTCGTATTAAAAGAGTTTTCATCCTTACAAGCTGTAGTTTCATCATCCTGTTAATTAAGAAGTATGAATGGGAAACGTCATTGGTAGTATATGGTGAAACTTATTCCTCCATGATAGAATTTCACATAAAATACACGGGAGAATTTTAGCACAATAGGACTACGAGGTTTTGTTTGTGTGCTGATGTTTGAAATGCACGTGGGTGAAGATGTCCGATTTGAGGTAGATGCTGTTCTGTCGGCGTGTGTTCATTTCTGGTCTAATGGAGGCCTCCTGTTTTCTCTCTTCCCTTTCGTTGACCGCCTTCCTCTTTCTCTCTCTCGCTCTCCTCTTTTTCTCTTCTCTCTTCTCTTTCTCTCTCTCTCTCTTTCACACACACACACACACACACACACACACACACACACAACACACACACACACCCACACACACACACACATACACACACACACACACACACACACACACACACACACACACACACAACACAACACACACACACACACACACACACACACACACCACAACACACCAAAGGGAAGGTCGTCAGGGTACCCACAAAAGGCTTCATAGCAAGACACATGCCACTAATAAGTATTAAAAACTTATGCACAAATAAGCTACATTTCTCCCCTTAATAGATGTCTTAATCGTTATATAGAAAAAAGTTGTTTTGAATTCCATCCCACAATTTGGGTATAAAATTAGGAAAAAGACTGGCGCTTCTATTCACACTTCTGATCTAACAAAACTGCAATGGATGATATAAGTTTTACTTCCTTATAACATTCATACATTTTTTTCACAATTTCGAATGCATGTGTGTGTGTGTGTGTGTGTGTGTGTGTGTGTGTGTGTGTGTGTGTGTGTGTGGTGTGTGTGTGTGTGTGTGTGTGTGTGTGTGTGTGTGTTTGTCCTGGGAATAATCATTTATAAGTAAATAATATTAGTCACAGTATATGAAACTAGTGTATACATTATGGGTACTCAAAACGACCCCTACATTCTGAGGTATATAGCGATGGAGCCCAATGTGACATCCCCAATATGGGGCAACATAAAAAAGTATACATACGTTCTGCACCCATTGTCCTATCTGCCTACCTCTAACTACTTCCACATCAGGTAGATATCAACATAAAACATACCTGTATTTCTGTACAGCTTTACGTTGACGATGATGATTAAAATCATGAAACACGTCACTAAACATTACGTGCAAGTTATAATTTCTTCACTCCGTTGGCAGTTAGTTATAAATGGGAAACGTGTGCAAAAGTCTTGCATAAACAACGAAATGGGGGGGGACTGTACAACTGTAGGTTAATAAACAAACATGTAAATCTACATAGGTTTTCGCGCTAGCACTGAGCACCTGTGGCACAGACAGAGAACAATCTTATACGAGAGGTATCTGATGAGTCATGTCGTTAAAATGAGCTTCTTTTCAACGCTTCAATAAAGTCGCGAGTCTCTCAAAACTTGCAGGCTCCTTTTTTGAACACTATAGTGGCAACGAGAACTCTGCTGAAACAACTGCATTTGATGTCTGTTCCAGTGAGTCATATGTTTTATGAAGAAATAATACTGACTGCAGTTTCGTTTACCTTGTATAAAGTTTTAACTTCTACACTACAGTAAAAATATTAGTGTTGACATCAAAGGCTGACATTTTCTAAGACCACCTTAAAATCAGCATTGCAATTAAAGTCACACGAACAAGGAACATTTTCAAAACATGTTTACATTAAAAATGTTGCCAAGTATGAAAGCAGAAACACACTTTCTTTCTGACAACTAAAATTTGTTTTTCTACGCCAGACTAAATTTTATCAAATCGAACTGGCAGTTAACAATGCTATATTGATCATTACTTCAATTAAGTAATTATTCTTCGTTAAAGCATCAAACTCACTGTACAAGTTTTTTACTAAGATACAAGCTAACAATTTCGTGCTATTTCCTTGAAAAGAAAGCGGTTTCATTTCACTAACCTTCCTCCACATACAATCATTATGATACCCTGGACCTGCATGTACGCAATTTCCAAACTCAGTTACAATAGCAAACACTTGTTTTAGTTCAGTGAGTATTCCTTTACAACATCAGCCGATTTCTCCTCTATATGGCACACGAATGACTATGGTTTAATTCATGCAAACGACACGCTTCTTAGTACAATACCACTCTATGATACACTTCCAATGCAGGTACTGAACACCCACCCTTGCATCGATTACAACGTGCATGTAACCAACTGTAGACATCAAATTCGCCGATAAAACTATAATATTTACATTTTATAATAAACAGTACGTACTAAACCTTGACGACGGAAGAATCCTTACGAACGATCCATATAATGATAATTCTACATAAATATCACACTCTGATCCTTTTTACACACAGTAGACGTAATCGGCATCAAAAGTAAATTACCTCTTAGATGCATTTGCTTCCTGTTAAGCAACTACCCCTGTACATTGCGAGACGGATTACGGTGCAATAGACACACAAGGCTGGAATGAGGAATAACAACCCACGCGTCTGTGAAGTGAGTTACGGTGATGATCTTTGCTTCAGTATTTCTATCCCTAGTTTCATTTATTTTTCTTTCTTTTTTAGTATTTTTTTTATTCCTTTTTTCATTCTCTTCTTTTCTCAAACTCTAAATTCATGAGCCCCGTCGAAAGAGAGCAGATGTCGAGGTACAAGATCTTTAAAATATAATTATAGCAGCCGTACTTGTCTTCGGTGGGATCTCAAGATTCAAGATTCTCATCAGCTAATTCTAAATGTGTTTTGCTTCATTTATTATGCCTCATGACATCGTGACAGAATCATATAAAAATAAATATTAGCTGATCCGTCTCTAGACGTGATAACCGACGGCCTTTTACCGCAAAGAGGAAAAAAAGACAAGTGCTAACTTACATATAAAAGAGAAATTGTTGTATTTGTGACGAATCGACACGAATACCACAGGAATACATTTGAAACTAATCAGTTACAACAAAATTCTACTAGCCTAATATACTGTGAAACAATCCTAATAATAGTCAGAGTCCTCCTGCTCTTAGGATACTGAAGATTATTATTATTCATGTTAGAATAGATTCTCAACGGACGAATCAATGAATTACACTGTTATCGCAAGAATATAATAGTCTGCCTCTCTGATCCAGACAAATGACTGGCGAACTTTTTTTTTATACCTACGGACGTGTGAAATTTCGATTTTTTCTCCTCTCCTATCGTATTTATCCTCCCATCTTTATACTTTATTAACTTCGGTGCGTATCGAATAGTTTTTTGCATTAATTTAATATTTATTGATAATTTATCGAATAATTTATCTTTCAAATCACAAATCTAAGTTTTTTAAAAAATCGTCCCACCTACAATACCGACAAAAGACACACAATTTCACACTTACGAAACGAGATCGTAAAGCCTAAATACCTTGGCAAAATACTGAACCCAAGCGATGCATAACGGTCGAGGGTTTGATTCATTCTCGTAAATATTATGCATTATATTCGTGAGCTCCTGAGAATACAATCTGTGGCTCGGTGTTCAAGTCGCCGCCTTTTTAGGTTTTTATTTTCTCGGCCTCGTTTTTTATCTGTTTCTTTATCTCTTTATCCTTTATCTTATCTCTCTTCTTCCTTCCCTATCTTTTATCTGTACTCTCTTCTTTCGCGCTCTCTCTCTCTCTCTCTTTTTCTCTTTTCAGTATCAATATCTCCTTTTCCTTCTCTACTCTTTGTCTCTCTTTCCTTGACGTCTTTTCTTCTCTCTTCCTCGCTCTTTCTCTACGGTGATCGACTGCAGGCTGAACTTGGGTCGGCAGGCTGGATGGCTTCAGATTATGCTGCTGTACAGGCCGGAGAAGACTGGTCGGTTACCTTGGATGGCTGAGTGAGATTGTAACTAACAAACTTCCTATTAAGGGATTCAAACGCCGATGAACCGTTGTGGAGTACGCTCTTGTGTACGCGCAAGGGGGATTCGAAACCCTTTTGTGGAGGATTGTTAGTTACGTGGCTGAGGTTGGTTAAGCGTTCAGGTCGCCTCGCAATCACCTCATGATCGTCTGCCTGCCGGGGAAAACGGGACATCATTAATCATGGAACTAATGCAATGGCAATAATTATATATATATATATATATATATATTATATATATATATATATTATATATATATTTGTGTGTGTTTGTGTGTGTGTGTGTGTGTGTGTGTGTGGTGTGTGTGTGTGTGTGTGTGTGTGCGTGTGTGTGTGTGTGTGTGTGTGTGTGCGTGCGTGGGTGTGTGTGTGTGTGTTGTGTGTGTGTGTGTGTGTGTGTGTGTGTGTTGTGTGTGTGTGTGTTTGTGTGCTGCACCGTTAGAAAGACAAGCCTCATACCTAATACATATGGGTCTATATATTTGTATATAATATATATATATATATATATATATATATATATATATATATATATGGATAGATAGATACGCAAAATAAGTTCACTCTTAGATATGCCATGAAGGTCTTCATTCTAAACAATCTGAATTTCTAAAAGCCCAAACCAGAAGGGAAGGCATCCTGCAGCACCATCCTTATCCCCCACCCCCAGCCCCTCAAAAGACCCAACCCGGTTCCTTCGCCAGTAGACAGGTCACCGGGTCATAAGGTCAAAAAGGGTCGTTAAATTTCATGGCACTCTTGGGTGATGGGTAGGTACTATAAAACACATGGCCAGACCTGACACGTGACAGTTCACTTACAGCGGCAAGTGACATCACAAGTGCAAGGTGGCACCACGAGTTCAAACAGCGCCAGAAAAAATAGGTATGCAACGGACATTTTCTTCTTTTTTATTGAGTAAAGTGAAATCCTAACACAATATCAACGGAATAAAATCGTATTTTTATACGTATGTATAGTGGCAGAATTTCATCTTATCGCTTTGTATATATGTACTGTGTATTTTGGCAAGACATCTAATGTGCATTTTCCCGCAAACAAAAATGCTGTCAAAGACTAGAGGGATTTGCAACATTGCGCGGAAAGGGGCACGTAATTTTTCTAAGGAAATTACAGACAATAGTGGAAGGGAAAAAAACAATAAAAAAACTAGATGTTGGTTTTCACTTTTAAAAAAATCCCAGGGTTTTTTATTGTGGGGGTTTTTTTCCTTGTATCAGCACGGGGAGGTGGGTTTTTTTATTTTATAACAGGAATAGTTTTTTTTTGGGGACCCCGGGGACACCGAGAAAACGCTTGGAAAAAAAAAGCTCTAGATTTCGCGGGCTCCCTTTCCCCCCCCGATTTTGCACGATTCGGCCCCCATAGGGGGGGTCTTCACCCAAAAGGGGGGGTGTATCTGTATGCGCCAATTTTATAAATATAAAAATTTCTATAATTATATTTTAATATTTTAAACCCCCCCTATATATTTTATATATAATTTTTCTTCTATAAATTTATTTGTATTTTTAAAAAATTAAAGATATTTATTTTATGGGCGTTTTTTTTCATTTGGGGCGTGTGTGTTTAGATATATTTTACAAAATATATATATAAATAAAATAAAAATTATATATAATATATAATATTTTTATATAACCCCTTTTGCATATATGTGTTACATATAACATTTCATTTGGGATATATGGGGGCTATATTTTAAAACATAATTAAAGTTTTTTACATAAAACATCCCTTTTATTTTTGAATTACATAAACAAAGTATAATTTCAATTTAAAAAATTTCATGTATTAAAATAATTATACATTAAATTTTACATATAAATTATGTATACAAATATTTCCCAAAAAGTTTTTACATAACAAATTGGTTTTACATATACATATTTTTGTATTTACAATTACTATATGGGTAATACCCCGTTCACATATGGGGCCCATTTAAACCCCACACTAAATATATATATTTTAATACAATAAACTAGCCTCTACATACCACAACCCCTAGACATGACAAGGGGCGCGACATCCCCAGGCCCTTCCCGGCCCCCCCCCCTCGTGAACCGCAAAAAGGCCCGGGAAACCCCGGGGGTTCACTTTCCCCCACCCCCATAATTTTTCCCCAGCCCCCACAAATTTCCGCAAACCCCTTTTGTGAAATTTTCCCTAGTTCAATACTTTTTATAAAAGAGGGTCGGGGCGAGGCCCCCCAAACCCCCCCCCCCCCCAGCCCCTTCCAAACACCGGGGTTTGGAAAAAACCCGGAAAAAAACCCCCTGTTTCCGTCCCCCGTTTTGTACCCTTTTCCCCCATTTACCAATTATATTATCTAACCAAAACAAATGCCCCAAGGGGGTTCTGGGGGTTTTTCCCCCTTTGGGGGGCCCCTTGGCCCAAAAAAATTTCCTCCCCCCTGGGCCAGACGCCCCCCCCCCTTGTGCTGCACTCCCCCCACCCGCCCCCCAAACGGCCCAATTCCGGGGGTTTAAAAGTGTTTGGCCCGGGCAGGGCCCGAAACCGGGATTGGGCCCACAAAAAACCTTTCCTTGGGCCCCGGCCCTGCCCGAACTCCCGGCCCCCCTTTTAAAGCCCCAAAGGCCCCAAAATTTTTTGGACCGCCCCAAACCCCCAAAATAACCAAAAAACACAAAGGGGAAGAGCCCAAGAAAAACAAGCCCAAACAAAGCAGGCCCACGGTGTTTTTTTTCCTTGAACCCCCCGGACCCTTTTGCCCCCCCATTTTTTGCTTTGGGAAAACCGGTTCCTTTTTTGGTTTTTCCCCGCCCCTTTTACCAAGTAAACGGCCCCAAAAAATTAATTTTTTTATTGGTTAACCCCGGTTTAAAACCCCTAATTGGCGGCAACTTTTTTTCCCAAACCGGGAGGGGAATTTTTTTCTGCCCGGCCCGTGCCAACCGGGTTTTTTTTTAGCGGGTTGGGGAAAATTCAAATTCCCAGGGGAAGTTTGGCCAACGACCCGTTTTTGGGGCCCCATCCCTCCCAAAAAGGCCTTTTGGGTCGAACCCCCCAACCCCCCCATTGGGGGCCCCGCGGGGGTTTTCCCAATGGGGGGTTTCCCCACCACCCTCCTCGGGGGGCTGACGCCCCCTTTTTTTAAAACCAAAAATTTCCCCGAGCCCCAAAAGAGGGGGGGGCCCCCCACCAATGCCAAAAACCCTAACAGCCCCCCGGCCCCGAACCCTTTCCCCCAAGGGGGTTTCCCAGGGGTTTTGGTGTTAGGGGCGCCCACCCAGTTATTTTTTTTCATTAGGGGATTCCAGGGCCAACTTTTTTTCCCGTTTTAATTTTTTCCGCGGGTATTTGGTTCCCGGGTTTTAATTTCACCCTTTAGTTTAAAGGCTTTTTCCCCGTTCCCCCCCATTGGCCAGGGGGGGGAAACCCCGGCGGGAAAGCCCTCTCTTTTTTTACTTTTACCACTTCCTTTTTGCCAACCCCCCGGCACTGGAAAAATTTTTTCCCTTTTACGAAGATTTAAAATATTGCCCCTATTTGATTTGGGGTTTATATTTTTTTTCCACTTATCCCTTTTTCTTTCCCCCAACACTTCCCAAAAAAAAACCCCCAAATTTTTTTCTCCCCTTGAAATTTCCCCTTAGAACCAACCTTTTTAACCCCCCAATTTTGGGGAAACCCTTTTTCTTTCACCAGAAACAGGGGGAAAAACCGAAAAATGGCAAACAAACGCCCGGGGTCCCACTTTTTTTGTTTTTTAAAAACCACATTTTTTCTTTTATACCCCCTTTTTTCCCCTTTTTTCCGGGTTTTTTATTTTTTTCCCTTTTTTTGGGGTGTTTTCCAAATTTGGGTAAAGGGGCCCCCTTTCTCTGAAAACCCTCTGGGGGGCGGGGACCGGCCCCGGTTTGGGGTTTACCGAGCGATGTATACCCAGTTCACATATTTTTCCCCATTTTACCTCACACTAAATATATATAGTTTTTTTTAAATAACCCTATGCCTCTTTCATACCACACCCTTTTCTGAATGAAATGGACGCGACATCCCCAGGCCTTTCCCCCTCGTGACGCCGTCCCGTTTTTCACGATCCCTCCCCCTCCGCCATACTTCCTAGTTTCATCGCAACCCCTTTTGAGTTTCCTCGTTTCCAAACGTATTAAAAAGGGTCCCTGCGAGCGACAGACAGACGCTTTTCCCGCACGCTTTCCGGACTGCCCCCTGTCCGCGTTGTTTCCATCCCCCTCATTAAAAAATAATCTTTCAAAACAAGCAAGGGTTGTTTCACCTTTGCCGTGGGCCCCAAAATTTTCTCATGTGGGCCCGACGGGGCTTTTTGACTCTAACCGGGGTCAAACGGCCGGAAAAGGGTTTTTTAAAAATGTATTTTAATTACATGGGATGTAAAGTACATATACATATAGTATGTACATATTCCCCAAAATGTATGTACAATATACTTTTTTATGTATTTTACATATTCATTTTAGGGGATGTACATATACATAATGTAGATATATAACACATGTATATTTTATATTATACACATGTTTTTTTTATTTTAAAATTTTAAATTTAAAAAATTTTAAAGTATATACAATATTTTTGTTATATACATATGTATGTTATAAATTTCATAATGTATTTTTACATAGTTTTGAAAAAAGCCTATATTTTTTATACATATTTTGATATAAAAACATATGGATGGATTATTTCATATTTTGTATAATAAAAAATAGGGGTTTTGGGTATTTTTATATAAAATATTTTGTATAATACCCTATGTATGGTTTTTAAAAGTAAATATGGTAATATACATATTTTATGTATAATACATATATGTATTAAAATTTTCAAAATGTTGTTTATTATACATATTTATATTTATATAAAACCCTATGTATGTTTATACATATATGATATTTAAAATATGTATATGTAATAAAAAAAATACCAAAAAATATATAAAATATATAAAAGAATTTTAATATATATAATACAGTTTCGAAATTCCCCCTGGGGGGTTTCAAAAATGTAGTTCATTTTCAAAAAACCAAATTTTTGTATTGTGGGTTTTTTTTTCCCTTTTTTAAAAAACGAAGAGTGTTTTTTTATTCATTTAAAATTTTGTAGGTATGTAGTTAGTATTTATGTATGTAAAATTTTTGTAGTTATATATATATTAATTATAAAATAAAATATATATATATATTTTTTGTGTGTGTGTTTATTACATACAATATATACTTTTATAACATATATGGGTGCATATCTAAAGGCATATATTTAAAATTATTCTCATTGTATAATATAAATAAAACCCCTTTTATATATATAAGTTTATATATTAAAATACTATAAAAAAAATTTTAAGGATTTTTAATGGGGGTTTTCTTTTAAAATTTATATTGTAAATCTGTATATTAAATTTTTTATATATAAATTTTTAAATATATTATATATATTATATAAAATAAAATATAAATTTATATATTTTAAAATATATATAAAATTATTATAATATTTTATATAATATATAGTAATTTTTAGCGTACAACTATAAATCACATTCAGAAATATATAAAAATACTGCGATAAAATTTTAAAATATTACACACGGGTTTCTGAACAAAAATTTGGGCGTTGGTGAGACTAACGTTACGAATCATTTGTGACATCAAAAAGTCTGTCTCGGTCTTGTTTGTGCTTATCAAACACAAAAACTATCTGGGGTTCGGTTTATATCCCGAGACATTGCCCGATTTTCCTTTTGAAGGACAGGCGGCCTTTTCCGGTTAAAAAAACTTCCCAGGTCTTCATTACTTATCCAAAAATTTTTTCTTCCAATCCCTTTTAAATAATCCAAAAACTGAAAAAAAAATTTGGGCCCCAAACGAGGGGATTCAGGGAAAGTCCATTTCATAATCTTTTTGGGGTCAAAAAATTAAAAAAAAAATACGCGACATGGGAATCCCACTCCCCCGGCTTTTCTGTTTCCGAGAAGGGGAAACCCCGGTTTGTCTATCCCCCCCCTACTGTGCGACTTATTTTGTATTAATACGTCGCCGTCCACTTTTTCGTTTTCTGAGATCAGGTTCCCAACATTGTCCTGTTCCCAAAATTAAA
The DNA here is from genome assembly GCF_015228065.2 of Penaeus monodon. Classification (NCBI taxonomy): domain Eukaryota; kingdom Metazoa; phylum Arthropoda; class Malacostraca; order Decapoda; family Penaeidae; genus Penaeus; species Penaeus monodon. The sequence goes on from NW_023658919.1 coordinate 12,269, forward strand.
GGTGAAAATATTCAAAAAAAACGGTTGATTGTGCTTGCTTTAAAGGGGGTAAAGGGTTTGATTTAAAATTTGGGGAAGTGAAAAATGATATTTTTTTTTAATTGTTTTAAGTTTTCGGACGATTTTTTTTTTCGAAAAAAGTAAAGTGGTTGGCATCGTACTAATTCGTTTTTTAGAATTACTTTGACACCCAAACCCGCGAGGGGGGTTTTTTTCAACAAAAAGGGGGACCCCCGAGCATTTAGCGACATGGCACTAGTTTCTCCCCGCGCGAGCTCCCCGGCGGCGGCGGGAAAAGGTGAAGACTCGTCCCAACTCGCCCTTTTCCCCATGAACCCCCTGGGAAAGCCCCCAACTTCCTGGTTCGCCGGAGCCCCCCCCCTCCAAAGGCCTTTTTCCCCTGCAGGGAGGGAGGCACAGCCTCCCGAGGCCGCTGCCCCCACGGCCGGCGCCCAAAGAAGGCCGGGGACTTTTTCCGTTGGGCAGTGGCCAAACTTCGTCCAGCAGCTCTCCCGTCCTGGGGCCCAAAAACCCCGGGGGGGCCCTTGGGCCCGGCCCTTTTTTGCCCCCCCATGCCGGGCATCGACACGGGCCCCGGCGAAGGAGACGGAGCACGTGCTGCAGCGTCTCAAGCGGCACATGCGCGTCAACGAGGACGGGTCCCTGACCATGTCGCTCGTGGCCATTTCCATGCTCAGGCTCCACCCCAGCGTGGTGGAGTGGCCGTCCAGGAGACACGCGGACGCCAAGGACATCCGCCTGCCGCTGCTCATCCGGGGAAACGGCTGTCCTGCGGCAAGTTCGTGCCCATGGAACACATACTGTACGGCGAGTGCATGATGGAGGGCACGGTGTGCCACGTGGATGCCCTGGGCAAGGACGTGCCCCCGGGAGCCCTACCCGCTGAACGTCAGGAAGCAGCTGCCACGGCTGGACTTTGTGGAGGCGACGACGCGGTGCGACGTGCTGCGCGGCTTCACGACGCAACGGCATGTGCCTCGCTCGGCGGTTTCCCTGTGCTGGCCGCCTCCATGCACGGCTCGTGCACCACCTGTGGGAGCTCATGTTCACCGAGAAGATGACGGCGGTGACCGGCATGAAGTTCTACAACGCCTACTTCGAGGAGTTCGAGAAGCAGCTGTCGCTGGTGGACGGTGCTCGCGATGGACAGGTTCCCCGAGTGGCTTCTGGAGAGGGCGGCGCCACGGGAGGCCTGAGGGCACCGGCGACAAGGCGGCGGGTACGCCGTAGGCCTCGGCCAGGAGCAAAGTACTGTCTATTTCTATATCATGCTTCTTATCCAGCTTTAATTTTTATAGTTTTTGTACAAATGCTATATATCGCAAATATATTCTTGGACTAAAAGTAAAAATTACTTTCATTACACCTAGCCTTTTATGGGTTTATCAAACACAGCCTTGGAACTCAACACTTATACTAAGTTAACCTGAAGTAAAGTTACTAATATTCTCAGTTATATTACTAAGAGCCATCACACTAGTCTGAGTTGTAGGCCTATAAAATCTGGCCATATAGTAGATCAGAGTAAATTATACAATGCAATGACAGGACTGATATACACTATGTTTACAGCAGCTGAATTACTTCGATGCGATGATACATGATGTCTTTGACCTTTAAAAAAAATCCATCAAAGTACCTAAACTCGTGAGGATACACGAAAAAAAACTATGTAAATAATATATACGAACCAACCAACAGATCAGAACCCCGCTGCCATACAAGAGTGCATATAATAATAAATAAAAATTAGGGTAAAATACTACAATCAAAACAGCTGTTTCCCACTCCCTCACCCCGAGTGCGAGGAGGTCCTCCAGCAGCAGGCGAGGAGGGCCAGGAGCACCCCTAACAACAGGAGGAGGGGCGTTGGGGCACGGGCGCTTGCTGCTGTTGTCGTCGTCGGAGGGGAGGCCATACCACACCCGGAGGGACTCCCGCACCAGCTGGGCGTCGCGGGAGTCCACGGGCACGCTGGTGGTGCCCTCCGAGTTCGGGAGGCGGGGTCGTTCGGTCCTGCGGGATGGGAAGAACGGGTCAGACCTTGCTTATTTCCTACTCTGGATCTTTCTGTTTCTCTCTCTCTCTCTCTCTCTCGTCTCTTTTCTCTCTCTCTCTTCTCTCTCTCTCTTCTCTTCTCTCTCTCTCTCTCTCTCTCCTCTCTCCCCTCTTCTCTCTCTCTCTCTCTCTCTGGTGTAACGCCGTGTTATCCTTTAACAAGTGAAGGTAACCCAGGAAAGTCTCACCCAGTTTATACCACATGGCAGCCAACCCTAACCTTTCTTTGTACGGGGTTTCGCACCCCATTGACTTATCAGGCGAACTTGACACGAGTAACGGGCTTTTGCCCTGGCTCAGGCCCTGACTCAGAAGACGTGAACAACAGAGTATATTATAGTGTAGGCGTGTCTTAACCATAGGAATATTTTTTTGGGACTCACACTCTCTCCCTCTCCCTCCTTCCTCTCTCTCTCCTCCCTCCCCTCCCTTGCTCTCTCTCCTTCCCTCCCTCCCTTGCTCTCTCTCCCCCCCTCCCTCCCTTGCTCTCCCCCTCCCCCCCTCCCTCTCTCACAATCCATCCCTTTCTCCTCCATTCCTTCCCCCACCCTTCCCTTCTCCTTCCCCTTTTCTCCCCTCTCCTTTTTCTCTGTAACATGACCAAAGATAGCCCTCGTCCTGTGTGTAGCCATACCACTCGGGAAAAGGGGACTCAGAAGGTTGTAAGGTAAGGAAAAGTTAAGAGAAAAGACCCTAGGCCGGGGGGTAAAGAAGAGGGGAGAGGGGAAGGATAAAGGGGGGGATAGAAGAGATGATTTAGTAAGAGAGAAAGAGTCGGGGCTTAACCCAAACATGCGGGGTAAAAGTTGGGGGCATAGCTGATAGGACGAGGAAAGGAGGATAAAGGTCAGCAAGGGAGGCCTCGCGCCATCGGTGGTTCGCTGCCCTGGCATAACGGTGACTTCGCTTCGCATGAGCTAACTCACGGGTCGGCGAGGCCACCGCCCCCGGGCTGCGGATCCACTCGGCTAACGAGGGAGGTTGGGAGGGTAAAGGTGGCCTGTCCGGCGCCATCGGGACGCCACCGTGCCGGACTTCTCGCCCATGGAAACGGTGGGGGTCCTCGGCAAAACCGTGAGGCTGCAGGTTGAAGTACGAGTGAGACGCTAATCAGAGGCACCTCCCTTGCCCGCGTCGAGCAGAGATTTCTCCCTGTCAGCGGCAGGACTTCTAGGGAGATGTGCTCTGGCGATCTCACCACGTTTGGGTTATCAACACTGGCCATGATATCTCCTCCCCCACTCGCTGTTGGCACTCCTTACGCAAGGAGCCAGGGTCATGGCAGGGTGCAGGCGGCAGTTTGTCACGTGTCGGAAATCCGAAACCAGTGAGATGGAGGTAAGGATTTGGATGATGGACGCTGGTGCTATGTAAGGATAATAAAGATGAGGCGAGGGCGGGGTTTTGTGTGACACAGGGAAAGAGGAAGTGGCTTGCTGCTTGCTTGCTTGAGATTTGCAAAGTTCTGGCTTCGCCCGGGCCTTTCACTTATGGCCCGGGCCTGTGTCAGCTTTTTATGGCTGTCTCATTTGTTTGGTTTCTGACACTCGGTGCTTACCGTGGCGGTGGGATTGCCAGCAGGCGCTCCGTAGCCGTGGTGTAAGCATCTCGCATAATTCTCTTTACCAGCACGACGGCGTGTTTTCTGGGGGGTTTGTCTTAGGAATTGCGTGTGCACGCAATTCCCCAAAGTAGTGTATCAGTGTGGCTTTCGGCTCGCCGCAATGCATGAAAACACCTCTCTTCACGTTCTATGGTTTGTATAATCTGCCATGCACAGTGGTAACCTAGGCGCATTCTGTGCAGAATGACTTCGGTACCTCTGTTGTTTATTCAGAGAGTGCCAGTGGTTCATAGCCTGTGCATCTGAGTACCAGCTGGCCGAGGGGGAATGTCTCGTTTCCTCTCTGTGAAGATGCGAGGAGGAAGGAGTTGGCCGCCACCGTACACTTCCCCCTAAGTAAATTTCGGCTCTGATGTATTATCATGGGATTTGGGGGCATACCCCGGCCGATTTCGGTTTAATCTGTCAGCAAAGCTCATTGCCTCTGATCCCTATATGGCTGGGAACCCAGTTTATGATTAATTCTTCTCCCCTGAGCAAGCATCCTTTGTGTTATTGTGCCGATGGTTGTCAGGAGGTAGATGTTGTCAGTGGTGAGCGCTGCTGAAGACAGTCGACGGCCCCTTGGAGTCTGTGTGTATGACCACGTGTCCTTTCCTCATGGACGCGTGTCTCAGTGCTCCCATGATAGCAACTACCTCTGCTTGAAAGGGCGAGGGAGGCATTGTCTGTTACCCTCATGGATATTGTGGCACCCCTTGCTGCAAAACCCGGCGCCTGCAGTGTGGGTCAAGGATCGACCGATCCGTCTGTGTAATATGTTCGGCCTCCCCGGAGGGGTGATGGTTGCAATGACCCTCGGGGTTTCTGCCTTTAGGCTGGGCGTACATATTCATTCTTTGCTTGCCAGTCCTCATGACCGGAACTCTATCGAGGTTTGTGCCCACGGCGGAGCTTCGACAAAAGTCAGTTGGGGTCCATGCCCTTGGCCAGTAGTGGTTTTTTGAGCTGATGGCGTATTAGCCACCCTGGCTGTGTGAGACAACCCAAGGAGTTGTTTGCAAACAGCTCGTTACTTGTTCTAGGCGTTCTATATTTTGTGTTTTAGCTTGTTTTCCTGGGAGCCGGATGACCTTTGATAAAATTGTGCTGCCGGTAGATCATTCGTGAGGCCAAGGGGGAAGGTTTGTTCCCCACTAGAGGTTGAGACCTTCGCCCACCTTGGCACCCAGAATGACCTGCGGCTTCGTTTGGATGTCCCCAAATCGGTCTTTATATTTCTCTTGATTCCAATCAGAGCGGGGGAGGCATAGTCTACAATGGGCCTGACAGCATGTACGTAGAATGATCTTAGTACTCTTGGTCTGGCCCATATGCGCTTCCACTCAATTACTCTCATGACAGACAGTCTGCCTTGTCGGTCAAGCAGGTACTGGACTCTGCGAAGGAAGGGTCCGTCTATCCTACCCCAAGGTAAAGGTATCCTGAACCCATCCAAGTCCATTCCGGATTTTCAGACTTGTGCCTTGAACTCTTTCTGTCTCAAAGCCATGCCTTTTGGATTGGCTGCGAGATCTTAGTCCTGTCCTGAACATCCTCGGATACCAAGTCCAACAACACTGGTTGTTAGCAATGTGCCCCAGTGGAGATGATAGAATCGTCTGCATAGGTATGATCTTGACCCCCACTGGGAGGTTAGTGAGGATACAGGACATTAGTGTTTAAAAGGGGCTGGACTGAGAAACCCACCCGGTGGCGTTCCATTTTAGTGGCATGTGCTGTGATAGTACCTTGAATTTGACTCTGCTTTTCTATTGTAAAGTAGTCACCTATCCAAAGCCAAGAGCTTACCTTTGATTCCTTTTGGATCAGGCTCTCCTGAATGGCAAGAGGACTTGCCAATTCAAAGCCTTCTCCAGGTCAAGGAATACTGCCCACAGATGGCGCCCTTGTTTATTGGGGCTCAAGAGCGTGGCTATTTCTGTGCGCTGTGCTCATGCCCCTGGTGAACCCGTGGAGGTGTTCGTGTGGGGGGTCCCATTTTCCATTGGAGCCGGTTCAGTACCATCCTCTCGGCAGTCTTGGCCAGACCCGCTGAGGAGAGAGATGGGGCGGTACTTCCCCGGCTCCCTTGGTTTAGGGATGGGAATATGGTAGCCCTCTTCCAGCTCTGGGGTAGAGTGAAAGTTTCCCAGGACCTGTTGATGAGTTGCAGGAATGCAAGCTCACCTACCAGTCCCCAGGCGGGGATGATGGGGTGCGAGTCCCGTTATCGCCCGGGCTGAGTTGCAACTGGCTTTGTGTGCTCTCTAGGTTCCCTCAGAGAAAAGATAACGTCTGAGTTATCGGGTTCGGGTGCCCTTCTCTGAAAGTGAGCAAGTCTGTCTGGTGTAGGCGTTCTTGTGAGGAAGTGGGAGAGGAAGGGAGTTAAAACGGGATAGGGCTCTCGTTAGGGGAGTTTGTTTATTTAAAAGGGGTAATTAAAATAGGTATTATGTATAACAACCCCCTAAAACTATAAAAACCAAAAGAGAACAAAGTTAAGAACGAGAAACTAAAATAAAACGAAAGAAAAATTAAAAAAAACAACGCAAACACAAACGTAAGAAAATAAAAAGCTTAAAAAAGTTTAGGCGATAAATTTCGGCGCTCGACACCCGCTCTCGCGAGGCCCGGCAACAATCGCGCCGCGACGCGATTGTTGGGGGGCCAAGGCCGCTTCCCTTCCTGGAGAAAGACATTGTTCTTGTCTATCCAGTCGGGCAGCCAAAGACGAAGTTTGTCGAGTTTTTTTACAAACCCTCGCGCGCCACACGAGGTTCAGGGAGCACAGAAGCTTCTCGTGAAGCTGTGATGACGTAACAAACTCGTCCCAGCCTATAGTGTAGATCCAGCTGAGAGCTTTATTCGGATGACTTGCAGTTTTTTCTGTTTGTGTGTGCTGCAAGTGTAAGTGGAGTGGGGCGTATGTGAGAAGAGGGGGTTTTAATGGGCTTAGAACAGGTGCAGTTTCGTGCGCGGGGCCGCACATCTAAATCGATAAAGCGATGTAAGGTCTTATTAGCCAATGTGGCTTTTTTACTGGTATGGTAATGAAATCTGAACATGTAATCAAAGGTTACACCGAGCCGGGTGGGGAAGGAGCGTGTTATTTGAAGAGGTGCTTGTAGTCTGTCGAAAGAGTTTAGATGTATTGGATCGTAAGGAGGGGTTTTGTCTAGGGTTTAAAAAGAGAACTTTTGTTTTGTCGCATTAGTTTTTTATAAGCCATTTGTGCTCCCCCCCTCGAGACGGTGTCAAGCTCGTCGTTGATTCGTCGGACAAAAACCAAGGGGAGCGAATCATGTCTAGCTAAGTGAGTACAGCGTCGGCGTAAAGAAGCGTCAAAGAATCGGGAATTGGGTCGGGGAGGTCGTTTGTGTATAATATGTTTTAGTGTGGGCTGATTATGCTGGCCCTTTAGGTACAACCCGCGTGATTTGAATAGTGTCTGAAATTTTGCCTTTAAATTTAAGCTTTAATTTACGGTCACCAAGAAGCTGCATAGCAGCTTCTTGGGGCACGAGGGAAAATTGAATTTTGTGCACAGTTTGTACTTCAAGCCAGCATGCCAGGGCCCTGTCGAAGGCTCGCTCCACGTCTTTGGTTACGAGAACCGTCTTTAGTCTTCTGTCTTTGTTGTTAAGACAGTAGTTGAGTCAGTATGTTTAGTGCGGCATTTGTCGAACGGGAGAGGGGGAAGCCGAATTGTTTTGAAGAGAGTAGGGCATGTTGTCGAGATACCGCCTTAGTCGGGAGTTTTACTTTCTCAAAATTTTGCCTAATGTCTCTAGTAAAACTAATTGGGCGGTAATTCTTGGGGGCATTAGGTCTTTGTTTGGCTAGGGATAAGGGCCACTAAGCAGTTTTGAAAGGTGGGGGGATAGTAGCCAGAGGCAAGGGAAGTGTTTATAAGTGAGTCATAGCTCGTAAAAAAGTTTCAGGAAGATGAATGAGTGCGTCGCGTCCGATCTGAGAGGAGCCGGACGAGGAACCTCATTGTTATTTGTTTACCTCCCCCAGCGAGATGGGGGCACGGAGTTCGCATGTGTCGTCCAGATTATCCAGGTGGATAATCTGCTCTGGTTTTGTTTCTATCCTGTGTCTTGGCTCCAGGTGTTGATGGATTGAAAGTGATCATTAAAAAGAGGGTGGGGTTCGTGAGGATAGAAAACAGTTTGCCAGTGGTCATGAAAAAATTTTGATAACCTCCACGGGATCTGAAATTTGATTGTTGTCCTTGAGGAGGTGAGTGAAGGGGGGGGGGGAATTACTACCTTTTAATTGTCTAATTGATTGCCAAAATTCCCGGGAGTGCGAACTCTCATAGATTCTGTTTGTTTTTAAATTTAAATTTTGCCAATGAAGAAGATTGTGTTGTGTTAAGGGAGGTCAGGAACGAACGTCAACCGCAGGTATTCACGAAAAAAAATATGATGGTACCTATTGATAAGGTGATGAGTTGTGTCATTCTTTATGAAACGCCCTGATTAGATTATGACTCGTGTAAATTATCAAAAAAGGATGGGGAAAATTAAGGGCTTGGCAATAGAGACCTCTTTCTGATGCTAACCTCACATAGAAATTAATTCATGAAAATCTTTACCATGACAGAAATAAAAAAATATATTTACATCAGATTTACTATTTGTCTATATACTTTTCATGACACAAATAATTTCAAGCGACTAAAATTATTTGTTATAGAAGGGGTTAAAACTGAATTGTGCAAAACATTAAAAATCGAACAAAGTTTCCTGTAAAGGCTAAAACACCACTACTTCCTACTCTTTCCCTCGTATTCATTAAATTCCCTTTTTTCCATCATTATTTTCATTATCAACATTATCTCCACTGTAGGGCGTTATGCCATATAAACTCTTACTACAGGCTCAAGCGCATTCTTAGATGTCTTTTGTTAAGGTCTACACAGCCTTATCTCCCCCGCCGATGTCCCAAGCATTATCATCTTGCCCCATTCTATTTGACCTTGTCACATGGCAGTTTTTCCTATCCCCTTTTGCAACTAACACCCTGGGTTTCCCCCCTATTTTTAGGGCTACAAAACCCATAATTTTTCACTCCAAAGCCTTACCAATATTTAATTCCCGTATTTCAAACTCGGGATTTTCATATACTTTTATGTAATTCACATAATCGTATCTAAGACGTACAACCATTTAGCAACACTCGGGGGAAGAGCACCAAAAAAAACAGGTCTCGCTAGTAGCTCCTGAAATGCCTTTTTTCCCTTCGATTTTTCCATGTTCCGTTTCCTTGTTATTTTGGGGCCTTCTCCCTTTTCTCTGACTGTACGACCCCCGAACTTTAGTATCACTGTCGCCCTGACAAAAAAAAAAAAAAAACATAAATTTAACTGATATCGTTTCTCCGGGGGGCCCTTCCGCAAAAGGGGCGCTGACGAAAAATTGCCGAGCTTTTACTTGCCTTCTGCCGCTCACGTCCCTCGCTACACAGCCTTCGTGCTATGATATACGGCCCAACAACTTAGACCTCGGCCCTGGTCAGTTCATTCTCACGAGGTGTTCGTGGAAGAGATTTGCATATTCTTTTCTATTCCTATCACCACAATCCTTTTCTGTCATTTTTTTTTTGTTTCCATATGATCTTTCGTATGCAAATGAACTGACCCGATCACACTACCAAGGAAGCATACGAACCCGGCGCCATACGAGTGAATTTCCGAATCAACACGAGCATTCTCATACATATCACGTTATGTTAAAGAAATATAATGACGAATTTATATAGAAATATTAAAAAAAAACTCTTTTTACACTAATATGTTCTAATTTATCAACAAAAACATTCTAGGTGTATATAAACTCCGTATCACAAGAATCAGACATAAATTTGTCAGAAGGAACAGCCGCAGTCCATCTTCGTCTGTTTGCATGCGATACTTGCGGAAAGCCTCAATTCACACGAAAACGCAGAAAATGACGGAAAAGACCTAGTGTAATGGGGCTTTTAAGGCTTTGCGTCTTGCCTTATCCACACATCTCGCCTGATCATGGTATTAACGTCTCTGTTTTAGCTGTCAATCTGTCTTTCAATCAATCAATCAATCTCTCTCTCTCTCTCTCTTCTCTCTCTCTCATCTCGTCTCTCTCTCTCTCTCCCTCTCTCTCTTCTCTCTCTCTCTCTCTCTCCTCTCTCTCTCTCTCCCTCTCTCTCCCCTTCCTTCCTTCCCCCTCGAGGACGACTCACCCTAGCGGGCTCGGGATCTATTCTGACCCAGAGGTCATTGAAATGGGCGTGTTTTCTCGAGGGCTCGGCTGGTTGTGGGCGGTCCCCGGTGTCTTCTGGCCCCGCCCCCTGCTGCTTGCTCAGAGAGGAACCTGTAAGTAATGCAAAGATATATTGTATTCGTCATATTACACATTAGAGAAAAAGAGCTGATTCTTTTATAGACCTACTTTTGTTTTTTTCTCGTTTTTGGATACAAAAGCTTTTATAATATTCATTTATATATACATTTTATAAAATTACTAACATAATTGCATCACCTAACAACACACGCTACTAATGACATAACCAACTCATCATGAGCACATATATCAAGCAAAGGCCTATAAAACACACTATGTTTATGATCTTTGACTTTAAACCTGACCGTTTTCAACCACTAACTATTTAAACCAA